>NC_134486.1:241386105-241548613 GCF_040206685.1 Ascaphus truei | reverse complement strand
GTTGGACTACATTTAAGTCCTTACATGTTGTTACAGTTTAAGGATTATCATGTTATCTTATTACTTCTCAAGAGGTACCTATTATTCAATGTAGTGAGTTGGAGTATATTTAAAATCATATGCATATATTAGAAGTTCATATATATACATTGTATATGCTTTCCTAACATGTATTTTTTCTTATGCAATATCTACCGTGATGAATCAGCAGTCTTTGTTTTTAACTCTTGTTTTTTTATTGTTTTTAAACGTTTTCTTTGGGATTATTTATGTATTTTCACATTTTGTTTTGTGTCTAATATGTGATGGTCTCGGTATGGGTGTGTATAAAATTAGCTAATACACATTATTCTGCAGGTGAGAGGTTTTACTCTCCACGTCATTATGACCAATCATAATGCAGTACACCCTATATAGAGATCATCCCAGGCATAGGGAGTTACTCTTTGAAAAAGTCCGTGACCCGGACGAAACGCGTCAGAGGATGACTATGGCTGTTCACTTGTTTGATCAATAAAGTTTTTTTATTTTTCTACATGCGTTTGGCTGTTTAGAGGAGTCGTGACCGCGGCGTCACTCATTTTTTTCACTCATTGTATTACATTATACTACAATAAGTCCTTGTTACATGTGTGTGTGTAAATGTCGGATCTAGAATTAAAAGCCAGGTGTGAATGACTAGTTTCCTGAACCCCTTAACCAGTGTCTGGATGCCCCCACTTCACAATATCTAAAGCAGCAATCCCACCTGGGATCTTACCTGATCCGCAGTCCCTCAATGTCCAGGTACGCTCATTCCTGCAATGTTATACATTGGGGAGGTGTTCCCTACCTGTCTTCTGGGTTAGGGGGTGTTCCGATGTCTTCCGTGTGAAGCTTGAGCCAGATCTGGAATAAAGCAGTATAGGGTAGTTAAGATTTTGGTGTAGTATAGGGTAGTTAATATATATAGGGTAAATAAGAGATCCAGATCAAGAGTGTGAGTGACAGAGAGAGTGTGGGGGAGAGAGAGAGAGCGTGGGGGAGAGAGAGAGAGAGAGTGGGGAGAGAGAGAGAGTGTGGACAGAGACAGAGAGTGTGGGGAGAGAGAGAGTGTGGGGAGAGAGAGAGAGAGTGTGGGGAGAGAGAGAGAGTGTGGGGAGAGAGAGTGTGGGGAGAGAGAGTGTGGGGGAGAGGGAGAGAGAGTGTGGGGGAGAGGGAGAGAGAGTGTGGGGGAGAGAGAGAGTGTGGGGGAGAGAGGGAGAGAGAGTGTGGGGGAGAGAGAGAGAGAGTGTGGGGGAGAGAGAGAGAGTGTGGGGAGAGAGAGAGAGAGAGAGAGAGAGAGGGGGGAGAGAGAGAGAGAGTGTGGGGGAGAGAGAGAGTGTGGGGGAGAGAGAGAGTGTGGGGGAGAGAGAGTGTGGGGGAGAGAGAGTGTGGGGGAGAGAGAGAGTGTGGGGGAGAGAAAGAGTGTGGGGGAGAGAGAGAGTGTGGGGGAGAGAGAGAGTGTGGGGGAGAGAGAGAGTGTGGGGGAGAGAGAGTGTGGGAGAGAGAGAGTGTGGGGGAGAGAGAGAGTGTGGGGGAGAGAGAGAGTGTGGGGGAGAGAGAGTGTGGGGGAGAGAGAGTGTGGGGGAGAGAGAGTGTGGTGGAGAGAGAGTGTGGGGGAGAGAGAGTGTGGGGGAGAGAAAGAGTGTGGGGGAGAGAGAGAGTGTGGGGGAGAGAGAGAGTGTGGGGGAGAGAGAGAGTGTGGGGGAGAGGGAGAGAGAGAGTGGGGGAGAGAGAGTGTGGGGGAGAGAGAGTGTGGGGGAGAGAGAGAGTGTGGGGGAGAGGGAGAGAGAGAGTGGGGGAGAGAGAGAGTGGGGGAGAGAGAGTGTGGGGGAGAGAGAGTGTGGGGAGAGAGAGTGTGGGGGAGAGAGAGTGTGGGGGAGAGAAAGAGTGTGGGGGAGAGAGAGAGTGTGGGGGAGAGGGAGTGTGGGGGAGAGAGAGAGTGTGGGGGAGAGGGAGAGAGAGAGTGGGGGAGAGAGAGAGAGTGTGGGGGAGAGAGAGTGTGGGGGAGAGAGAGTGTGGGGGAGAGAGAGAGTGTGGGGGAGAGAGAGAGTGTTGGGGAGAGAGAGTGTGGGGGAGAGAGAGAGTGTGGGGGAGAGAGAGTGTGGGGGAGAGAGAGTGTGGGGGAGAGAGAGTGTGGGGGAGAGAGAGTGTGGGGGAGAGGGAGAGAGAGTGTAGGGGAGAGAGAGATTGTAGGGGAGAGAGAGAGTGTGGGGAGAGAGAGAGAGTGTGGGGGAGAGAAAGAGTGTGGGGGAGAGAGAGAGTGTGGGGGAGAGAGAGAGTGTGGGGGAGAGAGAGTGTGTGGGGGAGAGAGAGTGTGGGGGAGAGAGAGTGTGGGGGAGAGAGAGTGTGGGGGAGAGAGAGTGTGGGGGAGAGGGAGAGAGAGAGTGGGGGAGAGAGAGAGATTGTGGGGGAGAGAGGGAGAGAGAGTGTGGGGGAGAGAGTGTGTTGGGGAGAGAGAGAGAGAGTGTGGGATAGAGAGAGAGAGAGTGTGGAGAGAGAGAGAGTGTGGGGTAGAGAGAGAGAGAGTGTGGGGGAGAGAGAGAGAGTGTGGGGGAGAGAGAGTGTGTGGGGGAGAGTGTTACGCCGGTGCTGCCCGCAGACCAGACCCGTTCCTTTCACTGAGGTGAGGAACGTATAGAAGCACGCACCCGCGGCAAAGGGAGCGTGTCCGGAGTGTGGTGATTTTGGCGTTGCCAGGCCAGGTGTAGTTCGCTAGCAATACTTGCTGGTACCGGTGTAGAAATGCCGTTGTCGTTGCCGTTAGCCAAGGTCTGGGATTGGAAAATTCTGGAAGGTCGTTTGTCCAAGCAGGGGTCTAGAGCCAGAGAGAGACGTCCGCCAAGCCAAGTCGTAACCTGAGTGAATGAGAGAGAAAACGCCAGAGTAGTAATCCAAGTGAAAACTATGTCGAGCAATGAATGATAGGAAGGACTGGCATTATAAAGTGTGGCTGACCAATCAAAAGTGAAGGCAGACCTGGAGGACTGCGTGGAGCCATCCTGGATAGGTTCCCTTGATTGGCAGGCAGGTGAGGACTCTTGTCTTGACAGGAGATCATATTCCTGTATTGGGGGCGGGGTCTTCACTGCCAGAGCAGTGAATAAATTAACTTCACCCGGCGTGCGCTGTTCAGGCGCGCGCCCGAGCAACATGGCGGCCGCGTGAGGTACTGCTGGAAACCGGGGACGCCGAGGACAACGGGGAACCCCCAGAACCGACGGAGGTGAGTGGCGCTGGCGAGGGGTGCGCGCCACGGCAGCAGGAGGGATATATCAGCAGAGGAACCATGGCGCGGGCGCCACTATCCCTGATTCCTCACAGTACCCCCCCCCTTCAGGATCGGCCTCAGGACGATCCTTCCATGGTTTTGATGGAAACTTCTTACGAAAGCGTTTGAGGAGTCCTGGAGCATGAATATCTTTCAGGGGTACCCATGACCTCTCTTCGGGTCCAAAACCTCTCCAGTGGACCAAGAAGTGGACTTTACCTCTTGAAAGACGGGAATCCAGTAGAGCCTGTATTTCATACTCTTCGTTACCCTGTACCATCACAGGATCTGGTTTAGAAGTGTGATCCGGAAAGAGGCTACTGGAGATAAAAGGTTTGAGAAGTGAGGTGTGAAAGACATTCGGAATTCTCATGCTTTGAGGAAGTTGGAGTCGAAAAGAAACCGGATTAACCTGCTCCAAAATGGAAAAGGGACCCACGAACCTAGGAGCCAATTTGAGGGAAGGCGTTTTGAGACGGATGTTCTTGGAAGATAGCCACACCTTGTCCCCGGGTTTGTATTCGGGTGCCGGACGACGGTGACGATCAGCCTGATTTTTAGATGTCAAGGATGCTTTTTGTAATGCAGATTGTATTCTGGACCAAGAGTCTTGTAGGAGAGCAATATGTTCGTCCACGGCTGGTACCCCAGAGGATTCTTTAGTAATAGGTAGGCGAGCCGGATGGAATCCGTAGTTGATAAAGAAGGGAGTCTCGTGGGTGGACTCATTCCTGGAAGAATTGAATGCGTACTCAGCCCAGATAAGTAATTCTGCCCAGTCATCCTGAGAATTAGAGACGAAGCACCTTAAGTATTTCTCGAGGGATTGATTAACCCTCTCGGTCTGTCCGTTGGATTGAGGGTGATATCCAGAAGAAAAGGAAGACGAGATACCTAGTCTCTTGGTGAAATTTCTCCAGAACTTGGAGACGAACTGGGAACCCCGATCGGACACGATGGATGTAGGAATCCCATGGATCCGGAAAATCTCTTTGGCAAAAATATCCGCAAGGGCGGGTGAGGAGGGTAATCCTTTGAGAGGGATAAAGTGTGCCATCTTGGAAAACCGATCTACTACCACAAGAATGGTATTCATGCCATTCGACCTAGGCAACTCCACAATAAAATCCATCGAAATGTGGGACCAGGGACGCTCCGGAATAGGTAAAGGTAAGAGAAGACCCTGAGGTTTCTGACGAGGAATCTTGTTACACGCACATACCGGACAGGACCGTGTGAATTCCAGAATGGTTTTAGCCATATTGGGCCACCAAAAGGTACGACGGATGACGTCCAAGGTTTTCTTGAATCCAGGATGCCCTGCCGAACGGACGGCGTGTCCCCAGTCCAGTATCTCAGGGATAAATTTGGGTTCCACATACAAAGAGTCTTTAGGAACCACAAGACCGGACGGGAGTTTCTCTTGAGACTTGATGATCCTCTCCAGATTCTTGAATGCCACAGCTGCTAAGATTCTTTGTTTAGGGAGGATGGACTCAGTGGTTTTCTCTGATCTCTCTTCAGAAGAGTATTGCCGGGAGAGAGCATCCGCCTTGACGTTCTTAGTGCCGGGAATGTATGAGAGAACAAAATTGAATCTAGAGAAAAATAACGACCAGCGAGCTTGGCGAGGACCTAAGCGACGGGCATTCTCAATGTACAATAAGTTCTTATGGTCCATAAGGATGGTGAATGGCTCTTTTGACCCCTCCAGAAGATGTCTCCATTCTTGAAGAGCCATTTTGACGGCCAAAAGTTCCCTATTGCCCACGTCATAATTCCTCTTTGCCGATGAAAATCTTTTGGAGAAAAACCCGCAAGGATGAAGTTTATCCTGGGAAGAAAATTTCTGCGACAGAACCGCCCCAGCCCCACAGTCCGAAGCGTCAACCTCTAAGGTGAAGGGGAAATTCATGTTAGGGTGTCGAAGGATGGGAGCAGAGACAAAAATTTGGTTCAGTGTCTCGAATGCCGTGACAGCTTCTGGAGACCAAGATGAAGGGTCTGCACCTTTTTTGGTCAATGCCGTGATAGGAGCGACAATGGTGGAAAAGTTGCGGATAAACTTCCGGTAATATTTTGAAAAACCCAAAAACCGTTGAACAGATTTGAGGGAATTGGGTTGTGGCCAATCCACGACGGCCTTTAGCTTCTCTGGGTCCATGGCCAAACCTTTGTTGGAGATGATGTATCCGAGAAAAGAAGTGGTAGACTGATGAAAAATGCATTTCTCCATTTTAGCAAACAACCGGTTCTCGCGGAGGCGTGAAAGCACAAACTTCGTATGGATGATATGATCCTGTAAGTTTTGAGAAAAAATAAGGATGTCATCCAGGTATACAATGACAAATATATTAAGAACGTCTCGAAAGATGTCATTGATGAAGTCCTGAAAAACTGCCGGTGCGTTGCATAACCCGAAGGGCATCACTAGATATTCGTAGTGTCCGCTACGGGTGTTGAAGGCAGTCTTCCATTCATCGCCCTCCCGGATGCGGATGAGGTTGTATGCCCCACGGAGATCCAGTTTAGTAAAGAGATTGGCCCCCTGAAGTCTATCAAAGAGTTCGGAGATGAGTGGGAGTGGATAACGATTCTTCACCGTGATATGGTTCAGACCCCGGTAATCAATACATGGTCTGAGAATACCATCTTTCTTTTTGACAAAGAAGAATCCAGCCCCCGCAGGAGAATTGGAATGACGTATGAAGCCCCGCTTAAGATTCTCACGAATATATTCGTCCATAGCTTTGGTCTCGGGCAACGAGAGAGGATAAGATTTGGCTTTCGGCAAGGTATAACCAGGTACCAGATCAATCGGACAATCGTAGGAACGATGAGGAGGTAGAAGTTCAGACTGAGCCTTGCTGAAAACGTCCAAGAATTCGGCGTATGGAGAAGGTAACTCCCTCAGAGAACTTGATGTATTGGCTAATAGAAAGGATGGTTGCTTGATAGAGGAAAAAGGTTTCTCTGACCTTGACCTCCAGTTAATAGGGTTAGGAGACACCCAATCGATAAGTGGATTATGCTTCTGTAACCAGGGCAAGCCAAGCGTGATAGGTGTTCCTGGGGCATGAATAACATCAAAACCCAGAGTCTCTTTGTGAGAAAGGGTGATAGGTCCGGTCTCTAAGGAGATATAAGCCGGGGTGAGAGGTCGATTATCAATCCCGACCAAGGCAACGGGAGAGTCCTTCCTGGAAAGCGGAATTTGATTTTGCTCAGAAAAGGTTTGATCTATGAAATTCCCTCCTGCGCCGGAATCGATAAATGCAGCAGTGGAGGTGTGGAAAGTCGGTCCTGAAAGGGAGACGGGAATAGTCAATCTTTTGGGAAGTTCCCTTCTTGGAGGGGGACAAGGAGATTCAGTACCCAGAGAGCGCCCCTTCGTACTCACTGGGCTTAGTCGTTTCCCGGAGATGAAGGATGGTTACGGGTACGCTGCTCAGAAGCTCCGCAATGATGGCACGATTCCCCAGTAGAGCGAAGTTGTCGTGACGGTACCCGAGGTTGCTGAACCCCAAGTTGCATCGGCTCTGGAGCCTCCAGCGCCGGTAACGGGGATACGACGGGTCTCTGGTTAGTAGAGAACCTGGAAAAGGAAGCACGGAAAGGCGTAGCCCGGGTAAGCTGACGCTGAGCGCGGCGTACCTGAAGGCGCTGATCCATACGAGTAGCCAGGGTGATGAGATCCTCCAGTAACTCTGGCCTGGTGTGGGAAGCAAGTTCATCCTTCAGAGACTCCGATAGACCTTTCCAGAAGGCGGCGACGAAAGCCTCCTGACCCCAATGAGTCTCAGCTGCTACGGTTCTGAATTCCAAGGCGTATTGACCCACAGGCCGACGTCCCTGTGTAAGCTCTAGCAAGGTATCAGAAGCAGTCTCTTGACGTGCGGGGATATCAAAAACCTGTCGAAAGTCCCGTCTGAAGGCCGCGTAATCGCGGGTATTATCAGGGCGTAGTTCCCAGATCGGAGAGGCCCATGCCAGTGCATTACCTGTGAGCAGACTATATACGTAGGCTACCTTTTTCCGGCCAGTAGCATACAGCTGGGGAGCCATCTCGAACTGGATCTCGCACTGGTTGAGAAAGCCACGACAGGTGTGTGGATCCCCTGCGTAGGGCCTTGGAGCCGGAATCTTCAGAACTGAAAATGAAGTGGAAGATAAGTCAGGCTGTGCCGGGGGTGCAGCCGCAGGTGGAGCCTGTAAAGGGCGGTCCGATACCTGTTGGGAGAGGAGAGCCACTTGATCCGTTAAGGCCTGTATTTGTTGGTACATGGCCGTCATCATAGAGTCCACAGTCTGGTCTGCGTCTTGTGGGCTCGACATAATGTTACGCCGGTGCTGCCCGCAGACCAGACCCGTTCCTTTCACTGAGGTGAGGAACGTATAGAAGCACGCACCCGCAGCAAAGGGAGCGTGTCCGGAGTGTGGTGATTTTGGCATTGCCAGGCCAGGTGTAGTTCGCTAGCAATACTTGCCGGTACCGGTGTAGAAATGCCGTTGTCATTGCCGTTAGCCAAGGTCTGGGATTGGAGAATTCTGGAAGGTCGTTTGTCCAAGCAGGGGTCTAGAGCCAGAGAGAGACGTCCGCCAAGCCAAGTCGTAACCTGAGTGAATGAGAGAGAAAACGCCAGAGTAGTAATCCAAGTGAAAACTATGTCGAGCAATGAATGATAGGAAGGACTGGCATTATAAAGTGTGGCTGACCAATCAGAAGTGAAGGCAGACCTGGAGGACTGCGTGGAGCCATCCTGGATAGGTTCCCTTGATTGGCAGGCGAGGACTCTTGTCTTGACAGGAAATCATATTCCTGTATTGGGGGCGGGTCTTCACTGCCAGAGCAGTGAATAAATTAACTTCGCCCGGCGCGCGCTGTTCAGGCGCGCGCCCGAGCAACATGGCGGCCACGTGAGGTACTGCTGGAAACCGGGGACGCCGAGGACGACGGGGAACCCCCAGAACCAACGGAGGTGAGTGGCGCTGGCGAGGGGTGCGCGCCACGGCAGCAGGAGGGAATATATCAGCAGAGGAACCAGGGCGCGGGCGCCGCGATCCCTGATTCCTCACAGAGAGAAAGAGAGTGTGGGGGAGAGAGAGAGTGTGGGGGGGAGAGAGAGAGTGTGGGGGGGAGAGAGAGAGAATGTGGGGGGAGAGAGAGAGTGTGGGGGGAGAGAGAGAGTGTGGGGGAGACAGAGGAGAGAAACGGTGGGTGACACACACAGAGGGTGGGTGATACACAGAGAGTGGGTGATACACAGAGAGAGTGAGGCTGGGTGAGTGACTGGCTGGGTGAGTGACTGGCTGGGTGAGTGACTGGGTGGGGCAGGGGTGACTGGGTGGGTGAGTGACTGACACTGACTGGGGGTGGGGGGGGGTGACTGACACTGACTGGGGGTGGGGGGGTGACTGACACTGACTGGGGGTGGGGGGGTGACTGACACTGACTGGGGGTGGGGGGGTGGCTGACACTGACTGGGGGTGGGGGGGTGACTGACACTGACTGGGGGTGGGGGGGTGACTGACACTGACTGGGGGTGGGGGGGTGACTGACACTGACTGGTGGTGGGGGGGGGTGACTGACACTGACTGGGGGTGGGGGGGTGACTGACACTGACAGGGGGTGGGGGGGTGACTGACACTGACTGGGGGTGGGGGGTGACTGACACTGACTGGGGGTGGGGGGTGACTGACACTGACTGGGGGTGGGGGGTGACTGAAACTGACTGGGGGTGGGGGTGACTGACACTGACTGGGGTGGGGGTGTGACTGACACTGACTGGGGGTGGGGGGTGACTGACACTGACTGGGGGTGGGGGGGTGACTGACACTGACAGGGGGTGGGGGGGTGACTGACACTGACTGGGGGTGGGGGTGACTGACACTGACTGGGGGGTGACTGACTGGGAGGGTGACTGACTGGGGGGGGGTTACTGACTGGGGGGGTGACTGACTGGGGGGGGTTACTGACTGGGGGGGGTTACTGACTGGGGGGGGACCTCTGGTGTCACACACATACACATACTCCCATACATTCATTCACACACACACACACATTCTCCCACACACACACACATACACATTCTCACACACACACAGGGGAGGAAAGGCCGCGACCAGCACCACGCTCCTCCCCCACCCACCCGCGCCCATCTCCCGTTCATGTGGGGGGCAGGCCGACATCCCCCCCCCAATCAGCAGGGTGGGTGGGAGGCACGTGGCGAGGTATCCCCCACTGGGTGCCCCAGGTGACAGTCAGCCCCGCCGTGGCCGCCACTGCCCTGCTCCCCTCGCCGGCATGTCACAGTGCACGGCCAAGCTGCAGGCTGCTTCTTCCCCCCCAGCCCACGGCGGCATGAAGCTCGTGGGGGGGGGGGTGGCCAGGCCGACATCCCCCCACCTCATGCGGCGGCTGCGCCATCATGAAGGTAGCTGGCGCATGGGAGGCACGTGGTGAGGGCCGAGCCCCCCCCACAAGCCAACCGGGCTGCAGCAGCGGGGACCTCCCTCCCCGGACATCGATCGGTGGATCGAGGGGAAGGGGACTATAGGAGGGGAAGGGGACAGGAGCAGGAGGAGGGGACAGGGGACAGGAGCAGGGGACAGGAGCAGGGGACAGGAGCAGGGGACAGGAGAGCTGCCGCGGTGGGGAGTAGGGAGCCATGTGGGGACCAGGGGGATCGCAGGGAAGGAGCAGAGGGGCCGCAGCATGGAGAGAACTTACCCTCCAACATATCTCCAGGCAGAAAGAATGGCCGCTCGTTGGGGGCGGGCTCATATAGAGCCTGGCCTCGCGCCCACAAAGCCTGGGAGCGCGCGCCAATCAGGAGTCAGGTAGGGGGAGTTTTTTTTTTTTTTTTAGCGCGAGCAGGGAAATTTCAGCGCGAACGGGGGAATTTAAAAAAAAACCACACGTGCTGCTTGGGCCAATATTTACACGCCCGGGTGTTAAATTCACCCGCCCCGGGCGCGTAAATGTATAGGATTGTCGAACACTGTATATATATATATTAAGGGGTTAACCCACCCTTCACCCATTTATTTGTACAGTGGCTTCATCATATATATATATATATATATATATGATGAAGCCACTGTACAAATAAATGGGTGAAGGGTGGGTTAACCCCTTAATGACTGTAGCGGTTAATAACCGCTAAGGTGATTAAGGAGTTAGGGAACATTAGATTGGCTCTTTTTATTCTTGTGTATATTTTTCAGCACTGGAGGGCATGGACAGTGATGAAGATGAGGATGGCTTTCATCGTGGGTGCCGGACAAGTGTGAGTACAAAATGTATTTATTTTATTTATTGTGATTAATGTATTTTTCATGGGCAAATGCCTGGGAGCGCGCGCCAATCAGGAGTCAGGTAGGGGGAGTTTTTTTTTTTTTTTTTTTTTTTTAGCGCGAGCAGGGAAATTTCAGCGCGAACGGGGGAATTTAAAAAAAAACACACGTGCTGCTTGGGCCAATATTTACACGCCCGGGTGTTAAATTCACCCGCCCCGGGCGCGTAAATGTATAGGATTGTCGAACACTGTATATATATATATTAAGGGGTTAACCCACCCTTCACCCATTTATTTGTACAGTGGCTTCATCATATATATATATATATATATATATGATGAAGCCACTGTACAAATAAATGGGTGAAGGGTGGGTTAACCCCTTAATGACTGTAGCGGTTAATAACCGCTAAGGTGATTAAGGAGTTAGGGAACATTAGATTGGCTCTTTTTATTCTTGTGTATATTTTTCAGCACTGGAGGGCATGGACAGTGATGAAGATGAGGATGGCTTTCATCGTGGGTGCCGGACAAGTGTGAGTACAAAATGTATTTATTTTATTTATTGTGATTAATGTATTTTTCATGGGCAAATGCATTATTATCCATATGTGGATAATAGTTATTTTGCCCATTACTGTAGTGGATGTGTTAGGGGTCAGGGGGATGTGTGTTGTACAGTATATTGCAATGTTTAATGGGGTATTTATAGAGAGTGAAACCGCTCATCCATTGAATTATAGGTTATTATTCAGATAAGCAGGTGCTCAGAGGGGTAAAAGATATCTGCGTTTTAACAGTGTTGATCAAAGAGATCAGAAAAGTAACCCCATAGCACCCGGCACTCAGTGCTGTATATAATTACTCTAGACACCAATAGTCCAGTAGGCACAGTTACCTATTTCAACAAATGTATAGGGGGTTAATAACCCTTGTACCAAGAAGTCCGGTGAAAATAACAAAGATTTATTTGTCTAAATACTTATTAAAAACACATATATACACATAATTCAAAAACTATTAAAATACCCCTTCAGAGGTGGCTTATGAGGTTGATGGTAGTTCAGTCAACTATCTGTCATAGATAGGAACTCCCAAAAACCTTCCTGCATATATTATAACAGATCAGTGGTTTTTGTCAAACTGCATGTTGTGGAGATTGAGGTAATATACTCCCTATGATGATGTAGCTATCATATATCTATTTCTTGCCAAATGCACTTCCCTCTGGTAGTGCTATATTCTCGGTAGGAGTATATACATGGGTAGGTAGGAAATAGCAGAGTGACTGAGAATGCAGCTTTGGAATATTCCCTGTGCGAGTTTAGCAACAAAATCACGTATATAAGCATGCACATAGGGACAAAACAGAAGGCTACAATAGTATAGGGGAGCCCCCGTGATGCTGCGTAATCGCAGCTAGACCCACGCTGAGTCTGTGTGCATACTACAAGCCTGTCTTCTCCGTGCAGCTAACCACTGAATATCGCCACCTTTGATGACGTCAGTGAGTGACGCCTATTCCCGACGACCGTTTCACGTAAGGCTACGCTTCTTCAGGGGAGGAGGAGTCTCTTCACTGACCTCTCAGTAAGTATATATCTTATTTCTTTTAATTGATATCCCCGCCTCTCTTCTTTTCCGGTGGGTGGATACACCTCATGATCATCTTAAGTATTTAACTTCTGTCACGCTAGATCTCCTACCGAGGGACAGTATGTAGCTACATGAAGATATTGGCATCTATTTACTAATGGCATGTTGCATCTATGTTTTGGTCACTATCATTATCGGTAATGAATTATTATTTATTGGTATTGGTATTTAAATACTAGTGTACATGTGTAGGGGGCTTCCTGAGCTGAACCGCATTGGTTTCAGGTCCGGGGACCCCCTACTTCAGGAGATACAGGCCACGTTATGGGGTGCCGGTATCCCCTGCACTTTTAAAGCTCACGCGCGACGTGACTGGGACATTTACATTCTGCAGGGGATACCATAACGGGGCCTGTATCTCCTGAAGTAGGGGGTCCCCGGACCTGAAACCAATGCGGTTCAGCTCAGCAAACCCCCTGCACATGTACACTAGTATTAAAAATCATATTTGTACAGCACGATCGCCTGTAAGAGCCGTGCATTGAGACGCAGCGTCTCCATGCAGTTCTTACAGGCTGCTTTGTTTATATCAGTTATCGTGCTGTATAACTTTAAGCACGATATCAGGGGGGGAAGAAGGTGCTCGCGCGATATGGCCCTTTTTGGCAAAGCAGGCCGAAAACACGCCGAGCAGCCTTAGTGAAAGCGCTTTTGGCTTCACCCTTTTGCGCCCGAGCGACTTTATCCATTTCAGCGCAAATTAACGGAGCTTAGTGAATCGGCCCCACTGACTCTGGCACCACGTTTGAAGCAGGGGAACCTGGTTCAATTTCTGGTGTCGGCTCCTTGTGACCTTGGGCAAGTCACCTTATCTCCTTCTGCTTCAGGCATCAAAAACATAGATTGTAAGCTCTTTGGGGCAGGGACAATGTCTGCAAAATGTCTCTGTAAAGCACTACATAAAAACTAGCAGCGCTATACACGAAAAACTATTACTATTATTATTATTATTATTATCCTGCTTTCACCAAAAAGGACTTTAAAAAGCACAGCCTTGAACATTTAAGTAAAGAGTAAAATCATTCACAGATGTATTGTCAAGAAAATATTATGAACACTTGGCAGGAGTTGTGACTCCTCACTACTTTTTGCTTTGAAAGCATTTAACTAGTAATTCGTTTTTCACACTTTTACCCCTAAATTATAGATATTAGAGTGCTGGAATGGCTATCTTGTGCAGACCTACATCTTAAATTATATGGAACATGGAGGGTGATTTCTAAGGGACAGTGGTTTATCATTATGGTTGTATACAGTAGGTCTCCATTTTCCAAAGAAGTTCAG
The DNA here is from genome assembly GCF_040206685.1 of Ascaphus truei. Classification (NCBI taxonomy): domain Eukaryota; kingdom Metazoa; phylum Chordata; class Amphibia; order Anura; family Ascaphidae; genus Ascaphus; species Ascaphus truei. The sequence continues at coordinate 241,535,083 of NC_134486.1, read as the reverse complement.
GTCTTTTGTAAATCAGAATGCACTTGGATTTACATTGTAAAACAAGCACTGGATCAAAATCTAACGGAATGAAGTTGCCAATTTTGTGGAGAGCAATTCTGGTGAAATATGGCTCATCCCGGCAATTATATATTTTTCCAACAATTTATTATAACTGAAATTATTATTTCTAAAAGATACATTGTTTATACAATTTAATATTTGAAAAGCAGAATACAAAATCCATCTCAAGGCAATTTCCAGGTTGTACAGATGCAAAAGTTGAGCAGAAAAAAAAAGTTGATAGAAAAAAAAACACAAATAGTACAATTCTGTGTAATACAGTGCATGTTCTTATTTATTTATTTATTTATAAAATATTTTACCAGGAAGTAATACATTGAGAGTTACCTCTCGTTTTCAAGTATGTCCTGGGCACAGAGTAAAACAAATAATACATGGTTACAAGTACAGTTACATAAATGAACAAGGTATACATTATATACAGAGACATTGCGTGCACAGTTAAAGAAAATATATATTATGAGCGTATGAAACAGTTACAGACCAGATTAAAGTGTGAGACAGCCTTAGATTTGAAAGAACTTAAGCTGGTGGTGGATATGAGAGTCTCTGGTAGGTTGTTCCAGTTTTGGGGTGCACGGAAGGAGAAGGAGGAACGTCCGGATACTTTGTTGAGCCTTGGGACCATGAATAGTCTTTTGGAGTCTGATCTCAGGTGATAGGTGCTGTATGTGGTAGGGGTGAGGAGCTTGTTCAGGTAGCTGGGTAGCTTGCCCAGAAAGTATTTGAGGGTGAGACAGGAAAGGTGAACTTTGCGCCTAGACTCTAGTGATGACCAATCTAGTTCTTTGAGCATTTCGCAGTGATGTGTGTTATAGTTGCATTGGAGAACAAAACGACAAATTGAATTGTAGAGGGTGTCAAATTTGCTAAGGTGGGTTTGAGGAGCCGAGCCATATACTATGTCTCCATAGTCAATAATTGGCATTAGCATCTGCTGTGCAATACGCTTTCTGACCAGGAGACTTAGGGAGGATTTGTTCCTGTAAAGTACCCCTAGTTTGGCATAGGTCTTGGTTGTCAGGGTATCAATGTGCATCCCGAATGTTAAGTGGGAGTCAAACCATAAGCCCAGGTATTTAAAACTAGTGACAGGTGTTAGGGTGGTGTTAGCGTTGGTTCTAATCAGGAGCTCAGTCACTGGAATCTTTACAAATTTAGTCTTGGTCCCAAATACCATTGTTACAGTCTTGTCAGTGTTTAAAAACAGTTTGTTTTGGGAAATCCAGTTTTCGAGTCTCAAAAAGTCAGACTGAAGTATGTGTTGAAGGTCAGAGAGGCTATGGCTGTGTGCATATAGGATTGTGTCATCTGCATACATGTGTATTGAGGCTTCCTTACAAGCTGTGGGAAGTTCATTAATGAACACTGAGAAGAGTAGGGGCCCAAGAACAGAGCCTTGCGGGACACCACAGGTGATATCCAGGGGGTTGGAGTTAGAGCCTGAGATGGACACATGTTGGGATCTTCCTGATAGGTAGGACTGAAACCAGTTTAAAGCATGTTTCCCTATTCCAGAGCTCTGGAGTTTGTTAAGCAGGATAACATGATCAACTGTATCAAAAGCCTTTGCAAAATCTAGGAATACTGCACCAGTGAGTTGTCCCCATTCCATTCCACACTGAATTTCATTGCAAACTTTTAGCAGGGTAGTTACGGTGGAGTGTTTGGGACGAAACCCAGACTGGAATTGGCTAGGGAAATTTGTCTTGGTGTAGAAATCGCTTAATTGGGAGTGGACAAATTTTTCCATAACTTTGGATAGAATTGGGAGAAGTGAGATTGGCCTGTAGTTTGAGACAGTGTTTTTGTCCCCACTTTTGAAGATTGGGACAACTCTGGCAGTTTTCCAGGTCTTAGGGATATGGCCTGCAGACAGGATAGAGTTGACTATGGACGCAATTGGTTTGGCAATGGCTGGGGCACCAAGTCGTAGGAACCTAGATTGTAGTAAGTCGTGTCCACATTGGCTGTTTAGTTTTAGTTTGAGGAGCGCTTGTGTAATCTCCTCTTCAGATATTGGGCTAAATTGAAAATTGTGGGCAGTGTTGGGAGGGGGTGGGACTGTAGGGATACTCCCAGGATGAGATTCATGTTTGGGGTTTGTGCTGCGTTTCGCTAATAAGTTAGTGGCACACCCCACAAAGTAATCATTGAATGCATTTGCAATGTCAGTGGGGTTTGTCAGAGTAATATCCCCCTTAGTGATATTACTTGGTTGTTGATGGTTAGGAGGCTGGAATATATTGTTGATAACCTTCCAGAAGTTAGCTGGGTTTGATGTATTTTGGTGGAGATTGTCAGAGTAATATTGTGCTTTTGCATGCCTTGTTTGCCTTGTGCACATGTTCCGCATGCATCTGTAGTGATTGAGATCCTCGGTAGTGCCAGTTACTTTGTAGCTTTTCCACAAGGCATCCCTGAACTGGTAGAGTGCTATAAGGTCAGGTGTAACCCATGGAAGGTGGGCCCCCCGTACCCTTATTTTGCGTAGTGGAGCATGGGTATATCAGAGTTTTAAGAACTCGGATTGGAAATAGTCGAGCGCAGAATCGGGGTCGGGAATTAAATCGATTCTGTGCCATGGGCAGTTGGTAAGGTCATCCAGAAACTGTTGTGGGTTAAAGTTTTTAAATGTTCTAGTGAGGAGAACTTTAGGGCTTGAATGGGGCGGTTTAATTTTCCTTACACAGTACACTATTGCATGGTCACTGAAAATACCAGGAAGGATGCCAGAGGATTGGATTCTGCTGGGGTTTGAGGAGAGAATCCAGTCTAGCAAGGAATGGTTATGCGATTTCAGGTTTATCCGTGTGGGTTGGGAAATGAGTTGCGATAGGTTAAGTGACTTGAGTTGTATCTGGATTTTGTGGTTTTTAGGGTCAAGCCAATTGAAGTTGAAATCCCCAAGAACTAGCAGCTCACTCTTCTCATTCAGAGAGGAAATGGAGCCAAGAAATTGGGTGATATCAGTCAAGGATTGTAGAGGGGCTCTAGGGGGGCAGTAGATGCCAGCAAGCAAGATGGGCTTAGAAAAGGGGAGGCAGATTTTGCCAACTAGAGTTTCAAAAGAGGGTGGACTTGGTGGGCAATTTAACAGTGTAAATTGTAAGGTGTCTGCAATATAAAATAACACCCCTCCTCCTCTCTTTGACCTATCTCTCCTAAAAATGGAGTATCCCTGAATGGCGATATTTGCATCTGGGGTTTTAGGGGATAGCCATGTTTCTGTAAGAACGATGGCTTTGGGTTTATGCATAAGGCACCATGCCCTTAGTTCGTCCAGTTTGGGCAGCAGGCTCCGGATGTTTATATGGGCGACAGATAGCCCTTTTTGGAATTTAAAGGTGGAATTCTCAGGGGCATGGGACAGAGCTGAAATGGGAGGACCTGGGTTAGGTTCAATATCACCTGCTAAAGAGAGTAATAGTATGAGTAGAAATTTGGGTAGTTGTTTGCAAGTTGTAGATTTGTGATGTTTGCCATTTGAGTGAGCAGTGGTTGGTGTGCTGGTTTTTAGAGTTCTCCACCAACATTCAGTAGATAGTGCAAGGCTTCTGAGTAGTCCAGGGTGTATTGTGATGTTGGGTGTGGGCCAGGATGGAGGAGTTTGTAGTGGATAGAGGGAGTAACATCTCCATGAGAGCAGGAGAAAGAAAAAAGTTAAAATACATAGCAGGTTCATGATGCCAGAGGTAGGCAGTGCTGCAAGGAGCTGTTGTGAGCAGAGTGAGTGTGTGCAGACTAAACAGCAGGGGTGTGCCTGTTCCTTGTCAAATATTTAGCTGTATTGCAATGCTAGAGTCAGTTCAGGGTTTCAGTGTATTGTGCAGTCAGTTTTGGGAGAGACTGCAGTAAATAAGTTGTAAAGGGGTGGGGGGTTGAAATAGGCAGGTTAGCAAGCATGGGATCATAGTGTGATCTGAATAGCTTACCGTTTGTTGTCTTGAGTAAAAGAGTCTGCAGAAAGAAGCAGTCCCCAGTCACCTCTAGTCAAACTGTAGTCTAACTGTATTTATCACTTAAAAAGATCACTTTAAATGCCTCACTGTCTAATGCCTAATGCAGTTCCTGCAAAGATGCAGGAAAGGTGTTGGTATTATACAGATAAAGCAGTCACTTGACCCTCCCCCTCCCCAATCAAACAGCTTATTCCAGTTGGTCAATTAACATCACAGAGTTAAGAGGGAAAAAAAAAAAAAACTTTTTACATTCAAACATACTAACTTATATCAATTCTACAAGCCCAGATTCAGTGTTTTACACAGGGTTTCAGCATCAGGAACATACTTAGGTGGAAGGGTAATAGATGCACTCACAGGTTAACTGGATAAAACAGGCATGTTTTGCATTTAACCTGGGCAATCGGCAATTAGACTTTGGGAATAAGACATCAGGCCACAAGAAAGAATGTATATGGCGTTGAAGGGTATATCCTGGATAACTTAAGGCTTGTGGGTATATCAGATAGCCATTAAATGTACGCATTGCTTTGGTGTTGAAAAATAGTTACAATTATTTAATAAAGGAAATACTGTACCACACAGCAAGCAGCGATTCAGGCCCATACACAGCCTTTCATTAGTTAGCTACGGCAAACAATTGAATAACAGTGCAGCGCATATATCTCTCAGCTTTTTGATAGCGACACTATGTTATTTAACATTTTTCAATTTTTCAGAAACCCCCCCCTTTTTTTCTTATACAAGGGATAGAAATATAAGGGATCAGTCCCTTGAAGCTGATAGCGTAGGGACCAGTGAAATTCAGACTTTCCTTTCTAAGATAAACTTTAGAACATAACCGTGTCTTAATTGAGTTAATTGTAATTCAGATATCAAGGGTAATACCTTTAGGCACCACTGATTGGGGGACACCATATAAAATTAAAGATTTTTTTAAACATGTGAATCCAAATTTGTGATTTACCTTTATGGTGCCAGTGTGATAAATGTTATGTTGGGAAAACTTTTCGACAAATAAAGAGACTCTAACTGAACACAAGTGTAACATTAGGAAAGCACTTACTATACGACCTTAGATAGTGATATTATAGATTCCCCTTTAGCAAGACATTTTAGGGTCAAAAGACATGGGGTCAGTCAATTGAAGTTTCAAATCATATATGGAGTACTACCCTTGAGATGGGGTGGTGATAGAGAAAAATTACTTCTTCAAAAAGAATATTATTACAGAGTTGATCTAAGAAAATCAGAAAGATATCCCCTGTCTCAAGCACTCAATGCTGGATAATAGTAAAGAGACGTTAGTAGTCTCACAGATTAATGCTGTAAGTCGGCCTGTTGACCCTTGTAGAACCAGGAAAAAAATAATAAAGTTTTATTTCATATTCACTATAGAAATTAAATGTGAGGTTAAAAACATATATGTACCGATAAAATCCTCATAGTAGAGTGGTATATAGTAGGCTGTTCTAAATAACTACACTTAATAGTGATAGAATGTTATGCAGCCTAATCTATATTGACATCAAATCATACTATAATAATTTCAGCTCAGGACTAGCGATATACTTGTAGTATCATGTATCTGCAAACCAAAGTAACAGAAGTAATCACTCTGGTAAGTATATTAATGGTATCTCCCCAGATGTTTATATTTATCGTAATGTCTCTATATGTGTGATGCTATATTACGATAAATATAGACATCTGGGGAGATACCATTAATATACTTACCAGAGTGATTATTCTTTTTGGGTCTGATTGTGTAACATACTTTCTTGCATGTATTCAAATCATTCTAAGGTTATTTACTTCATTTTATTTTAGATTAGGTTGATGTTATACATTTTGTTTTTGTCTGTCAGGTTTACTAATAAAGTTTTTTTAGTTTTAACAATTTTTTCCACCTTCAACCAAGCAGGAGCATTGCGGGCCTGTGTTTCATTGTGGATTCGGACGCACACTAGTGACTTCATCCCATGTGCCGAGGTGAGGGGCTGGACATGGTGAGATGTCACAGTGATGCGACGCTTCACCGGTGCGCATGCACGGCGCGGCACTGCTGGACTTTTGGCGCGAAATGGCAGCTATGTAAGCAAGAAGGTATGCTACTGTATTACACCTTAAGAAAGTCCAACGGGACGAAATGCGTTGGTGCGTTTTCTGTTTTCATCTTCCTGTGAGCTTATCTATTAAACACCCTTCAGTTTCATCCTTGGAGTTTGCCCGTGATATTTTTTCACTCAGGATCATTTCTATTTGCTGTGCTCCTTTGCTCCTTTGCTCCATCCTTCATCTATTGCTTCTACCTACCAAGATTGCACGCAGTGGAATACTACCTACTATTGGACTACTGGAGTACAGGATACCCCCAAGGGCAGGTAATGGGCAATAGCCCTTATACTACTAACTGTGACCCTATGAGTGGGGATGTTTATACAGTACATTAAGAGGGATAGTGCATTTCTGACCACATGTGCGGTAGTCAGGCAGACTGACCGCTAGGTCTGTATTTGCTTCCCCTATATACATATATTTTGACCTTATGGATGAATTATAGTGTTCCTATTTTTTATTTCATCAAGACTGTGATGATATATTAAACAGTGCACACACTGATATTGAGCACCATTCTCTACACAACTCTACACCGATTTTTACAGAATTTTTCATCTGTCCTAGCACCTATCACCGCATTAACCAAGAAAGAAGTGGACCCTTCTCAATGGTCTGTGGAAGCAGCAGATACATTTGTCAGACTAAAGACAGTTTTCGCTTCGGCTTCTGTGCTGGTGCACCCCGATGCCGCTTTACCTTTTACAGTTGAGGTAGACGTATCTGATGTGGGGGCAGGAGTGGTACTGTCTCAGCGGAAAAACCCAAAGGCCAGATTGCATCTTTGTGCATTCTTCTCCAAAAGATTCTCCCCAGCCAAATGGAATTATGACGTAGGAAACCGAGAACTTTTAGCCATAAAGATGGCTTTGCAGGAATGGAGACACTTGCTGGAGGGTACCGAAAATCTGGTGTCCATCCTCATAGATCACAAAATTCTCTTGTGCATAGCGGGCGCTTGTCAACTGGGGTCACGACATGGGGGTGGTTACTATTTTTCTCTCGTTTCAACTTTATTATTTCTTACCTACCTGGATCCAAGAATATAAAAGTGGATGCCCTTTCTCACCAATTCCTGGTCGACGACACAAAGGAGGACCGCGAATATCCCATTCTTCCTCTGGCATGCATCATCTCGGCCGTCAACTTTGACTCTCTAGAAGACATTATTTGGGATCAATCCTTAATCCCAGATGGTCTCAGGGTCCCAGAGGGACATCTTTTCTCCAGCCTTTCAACAAAAAGTCTTGGAGTGGGGTCATAGTTCCAAACACTCGGGTCATACTGGAGAAAGGAGGACCATCGATTTACTGGAACAGAAATTCTTGTGGCCTGGCATTCTGAAGGATGCTAAGAGCTTTGTGTCTTCTTGCCCTGTCTATGCCTGGACCAATACGTATTTTCTCAACCCAGGGGGAGCATGTAGGGAAAAAACAACAAAGAAAAAAACACACTAAGTGCAGACAATAGTGTTCAAGGGTGGAATAAAATGATGCTTGGCCCCTATGTGCTGCCTACTCACAGAATGTCAGTAGGATAAATACAGTGGCGGGATATGTGGAGTCTGGTGGGTCTCACTGGACATGAACAGGAAGCAGCTAGGACTGGGATATCAGTTGCAAATGTACATGGAAAGATAAAGACAGACCGCCATGGTGCAGATCAATGGTATAAGGATAAACTTTATGTAGTAATAAAAATGTGCACTCACAATGTTTAAAATCAATACAAGCGTTTTGTCACTATATAAGTGATAAGGAGTGTAAGGGTGGTTGCCGCAGCTCACCGCACCGCCGACGTCCCGGATAGGCTTTTCCACAGACTCCCCGTGGCTTCCTCTACACCGTATCAGTGTGGGGATCTCCTCCAGCGGTGTCTCCGACGCGACACGTCACTTCCGGTGGGCACGATCAGCTCCGTCGCGTCACTTCCGGTTCGGCAGCAGATTGACAGCTCGCAGCACCAATCCTCTCACTTCCTGGGCGAGTCCACTCTACGCGTTTCGCCAATGAAGCCAGCTTCGGCTTCCAGCTTCTATGAAGATCCCGTCGCTCTTCCATATGTTCCTACTGAAGCCCTTTGTACAGGGTCCCATGACTCCTGTTTCTGCATCTCCTCTGGAACCTGTTTTGGTGGAGGGAAAACCGGAGGTCGAGATTCAGACGACCCTGGACTCCAGGCTATCCAGAGGTACTATCCAGTACCTGGTCCATTGGAAGTGCTTTTTCCATGAGGAACGTTCCTGGATCCCCACCTCTCGCCTGGTATGGGCATTCCACTGAAGACACCCCTCGAAACCATCGCTCCAGAGTTTGAGGCTTCCACATCAGCTCCTGTGATGTGCGGTGTGCACTCTGCACATCAATGAATCAGCACTCTGGTTTCACTTTCAGGAGAGTAGTTAGGCCTACCGGGTTCGTAACGGGAGGAGGGGTTAACCCCTTAATTACCATAGTGGTTAATAACCGCTAAGGTGATTAAGGGGTTAGGGGCCAGTAGTTATTTTTTTTGTTGGTGCCCCTGAAGAAGAGGAATATGAGGAGGATGAGGATGGCCTTCACCCTCTCAGGGGTAAGTACAACTTTAATTTACTATATGCTGGCTGGTTAATATTTTGGATAAGTTTTATTTTTTTAATGGGCAAATGAGCTATTATCCAGATATGGATAATGGGTATGTGTTGGGGGGGGGGGTGAAAGGGGGGGTTGTTCAATGGATTGTATTATCCAGGGTGGATGGTTAGGCCTCTCGGGTGGCTAGTGGGATGTCTTAACCCTTTCATTTCCATAGCGGTTACTACCGCTAAGGTAATGAAGGAGAGTTAAACCCCTCCCGCAACCTTTACGTTAGGCCTAACCACAGACCCTGGGGCACTTACACCCTTCACTAACCCCTTTGACCCCAATGATCCAGGTAGTCTGGCTTAGCCTCTTCATTGCCCTAGCAGTTAGCCGCTGAGGTAATGAAGCTGCTTTTATTTTATTTTAATAATACACTATTGTAGCAGGGGGTCTCCGGAGCTAAATCACATTGATTTCAGGTAAGGGGACTGCATTGATTTTAGGTCCGGGGACCCCCTGCTTTCTGAGTTACAAGCCCCGTTATGGGGTTCCGGTATCCCTCTGGTTTGTTTAAATCCCCCAATCACGTGGGCTGTGACGCAGGAGAATTTAAACATGGCCGCCGGGATACGGCACCCCATAACGGGGCCTGTAGCTCAGGAAGCAGGGGGTCCCCGGACCTAAAATCAATGCAGTTCAGCTCTGGAGACCCCCTGCTACATTATTGTATTATTAAAATAAAATCAAAGCGGGGGCGTGCCGATGACGTCATCCAGGACAGACGGGTAAAGGCTGAGCTCCAGAGACCCACCTGAATAACCGCTGATTTTAGCCCTTTTACCCCAGGCAAAAACCCCGAAAAAAGCCCCTGACGACCCTCTAAAACCAGTGGGATGGCTAATAAGGGGAAAAATCCCCCGACTCGGGGGGTGGGCAAGTACTTCACTCCTGCTAAACAGCCCGCTGAGACGGGGAGTAGAAGGCAAGATGGCGCCCAGGCTTCGGGCCCACGAGGCAAACAAGGCCTCTCAGACACAGCAAGCCCTACTGAGACCCCCCCTTCCCCAGACGGGAGGATCACAAAGGAATTTCTGGAGGAACTCCATGCCAAACTCCAACGTTCATTACAGGCCAATATAAAGTACGCGGTGGCGGAAATTAGGCATGATATCCAGGGTCTGCAGGAACGCACTACCACACTGGAAACCAGACTGGATGAGGCCTTGCACCACCAATCGGAGGCCGATGATGAGATTATACGCCTGGGCCAAGAACTAAATACGCTCCGAGACGGATTGGAAGATCAGGAAAACAGGGATCGCCGCCAGAACCTGCGTATCCGCGGCATCCCTGAGGCGGTACTACCCACGCATCTACGAGCATACCTGAATGATTTCTTCCTCTCCATATGCCCAGACCTTTATCCCCGGGATATGGAACTTGATAGGGCGCACAGAGCCCTGGGCCCGCGCTCCGAGGACCCAAACCGTCGGCGGGAAGTGATCGTGCGACTCCACAGCTACTCCACCAAAGACAAACTAATAGGAGCTAGCAGAGGGAGGGACACGATCACGTTCCGAAGCGAACAGCTTCAGGTCTATAATGACCTCTCCAAGCTGACAGTGGATCGACGCAAAGCGCTATATCCCCTAACGTTACTCCTCCGCGAGAAAGGAATAAAATATAAATGGGGTTTTCCCTTTAAATTGATTATTCCCCACAAGGGTAAATTTCTTACCATCCGGCACCCAGAGGACATGGTACACCTAGCAAAAGCTCTGGGCCTTCCCGTGGATTCCCTCCAATCTGCCCACTCAGCTGGTAACCAAAACCAGGATAAAGATGACCAACCTGTGAGAGCCTCGGAGCGGATTGCGGAACAAAGACAATCCCGGGACAGATAAAGAGAGATCCACAGTCATTCCAGCTTCCCGCCCGGGTCCACGCCACCATCAGCCCTGAAACTCCTTCAAAATGGCGCCTGAAGCGGCCTTACCTCCCCACGTGGAAGGCCTCCGAGCCGCAGCCGCGAAGTATCCTTCTTCCTTCCCGGATCCAGCAGTCTTACCAAGGACAATCGGAGGACGGACACCGCGCAGCCAACTTCGGATTTCCGCAGCAAGCCTCGGTTCCCGTCGGGGAAAACACCATCGCCTGCTCCGGAGGTTCCTCAAAATGGCGCCCGGAGCGACCTTACTGGCCCACGTGGATCCCTCAGACGAGCTGCAATCTCCCTCCACAAAATGGCGCCCAGTGAGGACGTCCCCGTCCGCGGAGCACCACGAGGTCTACTGACGAGCCACGACTGACGTCAACAAGGTGCGCGACTCACATCCGGTGCCGACGGAAGCCTCGCCTGAACCAGGAGGTGATACTTGTATCAGAACACCAGGGCTCCCGAGTGACCTCCAGCCAAAGGGATACACGTCACTCCCAGTTCAAGTTTGCCCGGCGCTCCCCCCTCGGCCGAGGGGACCTCCATAGGCATTCTATCTTTCTCACCGGACCCCTGGTTCCCCCTCCCTCCCTGGAAGAATGCCAACAGCGCAAGACTTCACAGTAACGCCCACGCCCTTCCGTGGACAATCGTCTAAGGACAGGGTCTGTAAAACTGTTGTACCTGCATACATTCCCCTCTTAGACTCTCTCTACCACCCTAAATTCAGTATGGTTTCCCCATTACTACCCTATTGTTGTGTTACCCCCCATTAGAAGGTTTATTATGATTAGATACCGACTCCTTCCCCCCTCCTCCCCCCCTCTCTCTCATGTGTCCCCCCCCTCCCCCATAACCAGCCCCCTCCCCATCACCCACGGAACCCCGACCACCGGTGCTCTGATAGGGCAATGCTAGCGTTATAGATGTTCCCCCCTTTGATTTAGTACCCCATGAAATGTTGTTGCTGTTGTTGCTATCGTTACTGTTATCGCTCCGAATGGAGCATAGGTTATTACTCTCGCCTCACTTACAGGCTGAGACAAACTGTCGTTTCTGCTGATATACAGTGGTACAACCCATACGGTTCCTATGTACATGAGCTCACAGGTGCACTTTTGCCGGATCAAATCACTACTCATATGCTGTATCTCCCCCCTTCTCCCCACTACCCCCAACCCCCCCCTCCTCCCCACCCCTGCCCCCCTCTCTCCCCACCCCCGCACCCCCCTCCCTCCCCAAGCCCCGCCTCCCCCCTCACCCCCCTCTCTCCCCCCCCCTCCTCCCCCCTCTCTCTCCCCTCTCCCTCCCCCCCTCCGACCCTTACCACCAATCCCTTCCCACCCCCATCCCCACCAACTGTCTACCCTCTTACTCTGCTAAAACTGTCTCCAACAACACACAGGAGAGTGAGACACTGCCCAGACTAAAAGCATGAGGCAGCGGCTCCCCCTAAACACTGAAAATTTAAAACACCTGTTCAATTGAATGTTTTTATTTTGTACTGGTTAAATGTGGTTTGATGTTATATCTAATTCCCTAACCTACATTATCTTAACAGGTACCAAGAGCCTATAGCTTCCTTTATGAATGTTGTCAATGTCTAACTTGGCTGCCATGGCCTATATACTGTATACCCTATATGTTTCCTGATGTTCAGACTGAATGTTAAAGAAATAATCCCTAATTACGTCAGCCAAACAGGTACCAGGAGTCTATTGCCCTTTTTCAAGGGCTACTACGGCCCTACCTAGGGATACAGGCTATATACTCCTTGATGCTCAAAATAAATACGAAGCGGGTTATATCCATTAAATGACCCCTCCCCCACCCATCTCGATCCCCCCCCTCCCCACCATGTCGCTGTCCCCTCCCGCTCCTCTCTCCCCTCCCCCCTCCCTCCTCACTCTCCTCTTTTCTTTCCGCCCCCCCTCATACCTGTTACTCCCCCACCCTTACCCCCATCCCCCCCTTCCTCCCTCCCCTCCCTTCCTCACACTCCCCCCCCCTCCCCTCTCTCTCATCCCCTCCCCCTTCTCCTGCAACCAACCCCTCCCCACCCCCTCTGCCCACCCCCCCTCTCTCCCCCTCCCTCCCCCCAAGGATCCTACCTTCCCGGAGATGACTCCTAATAATATTATCCCACCAGATAGCAAGAGTATGTAGCCTTTTCCAAAATGTTGGTACTACCTACCCTGGTGGTCAAGGAATATGTAATGGAATGTGTACTTTGCGTGTTTCATGCTAACTAAAATAAATACAAAGGAGGATATGTACATGAACTGACCTCTCACCCTCCCACCTCTACCCACCCCCTCTCCCCCCTCCCCTCCCCCTCCTTATTTTATCTTTCCTTTTCCCTTTTGGTCCTCCCTTTCCCTCCCCCTCGCCCCCCTCTATCCCTAGGCACCCACCCTCATACCAACAACTCATCCCCCCACTCCCACCAGCCCTTACCCACTCCCCCCCCCTTCCTCCCGGACTCCCAACCTCACCCACACTTCACTACATGGGAAACCCAAAGAAGTTCCTCCCCTTCAATCTCCCCCACACGAAGGGACATGGGGCGTTGGCCACATAGATCCTATCTGCCCTGCCGGCAATAGGTTCCCTAGAAGCCTCTTCAACTAGGATACCCTAGAGAAAATATGCTCGGGTGTAACCGTAGACAGTTAAGGGTCTCTGCCCAGCCCGCCTCTGCTGGAGACCGTTACCGGACCCACCCCCAAGGGTCTTATACCACACCAGCCGGTCCTTAGATTAGACCGTTTTTCAACCTTTTAGACCCCATTAGGGTTGACTTTCTTCTCCCCTTCTTCTACCCGCTGTTACTGTCCCAGCGGTTCCCCACCCAACCCTTCCTCTCCTCCTCCCCATTTTGGCTGTTTGTCTCTAGCACTACTCCAACGAAAACATACACGCCGATTCCCCTGCAAGGCAGGAGCTACCGAGACTCCCTCTCAAGCCTCCCCCCCCCAAACCGGAGGGGACCCCACCCACGGGCCAACAAAAGCTTTAGACAAAATGTCTCATCAAAAAGCATTAAAAATTGTTTCCCTAAATGTTAAGGGCCTACATAACAAAAGGAAGAGACGCCTGGCTCTCCAGGAAATAAAGAAGTCGGGGTGTGATGTGGTTTTCCTCCAGAAGACACACTTCACATCTCAGGAGCCGCCTAAAAAATTTCAACAAGCGTATCCGTTGAGCTATTTCTCAAACGCAGAGGGGTTGCCATTCTGATTCGTCAGGGTACCCCATTTAATCTAACAAAAATCCAGGCCGATCCAGAGGGAAGATTTATTGTGGTATACGGCTCACTTTCAGACACGGCAATTGCCCTTATTAACCCATACGCCCCAAACGAGAACCAGGCAGAATTCTTAAAAAAAGTTCTGGAAGGGGCGTGTCGATGAAGTCATTCAGGACAGTCGGGTAAAGGAAGAGCTCCGGAGACCCCTCTGAATAAACCCTAATTTTCGCGAATTTCGGCCTGACCAAAAACACATAAAAAGCCCCTAACAGGTCCCTGAACCCGGAGGGATGGCTAACAAGGGGAAAAATCCCCCGATCCAGGGAGTTGGCAACTTTTTTACCCCCGCGAAGCGGCCCACTGAGGCGGGGGGAAAACGACAAGATGGCGCCCAGACTCCGGGCCCACGAGGCAAACAAGGCCTCTCAGACCCAACCAGCCCTGCCGAGTCCCCCCCCTCCGCAGACGGCAGGATCACGAAAGAGTACCTGGAGGAACTCCACGCCAAGCTCCAGCGCTCTTTACAAGCCAATATTAAGGAAGCGGTGGCAGAAATCAGGCAGGACAATCACGGCCTGCAGGAACGCACCACTACGTTGGAGACCAGACTAGACGAGGCCCTGCACCATCAATCAGAGGCTGACGACGAAATCATACGTCTGGGCAACGAAATAAATACCTTGCGGGATGGCCTGGAAGACGAGGAAAACAGAGATCGCCGCCAAAACCTACGCATCCGCGGCATCCCCGAAGCGGTGCTACCTGCACACCTGCGGCCCTACCTGGTGGACTTCTTCCTATCCATATGTCCAGACCTCGAGCCGCGGGACCTGGAAATTGACAGAGCGCATAGAGCTCTGGGTCCACGCTCTGAGGACCCTAACCGCCGGTGGGACGCGGTCGTGCGACTCCATAGCTACTCGACTAAAGATAAGCTGATCGGAGCTAGTAGAGAGAGGAACACGATCGCGTTCACTGACTGTTGACCACCGCAAAGCCTTTCGCCCCCTAACATTGCTTCTACGTGAAAAAGGGATAAAGTACAAATGGGGATTTCCCTTCAAATTGGTTGTCTCCCAAAAGGGCAAATTCCTAACAATAAGGCACCCCGAGGACATGGAACAACTTGCTAAAGTCCAGGGCCTTCCTGCAGAACCCTTCCAGTCTGTCCACCCAGCTGATGATCGGACCCGAGAGAAAGACGACCTACCTACTAGGACCTCGGAGCGGATCGCAGAACAAAGGCAGTCCCAAGAAAAGTAAGGGGCCAGATGGATCTAACCACAGCCCCTGTCCGGGAGAATACTGCCACCGACCCGCACAAACCCCTCAAAATGGCGTCGGGAGCGACCTTACCTCTCCACGTGGCTTCCCTTCGATCCACGGTTCATTGGTGACCTTCCCCAGTTACAGCTCGCTAACAGCCCCAGCCGCCTCACCGAAGACAAAACAGCTGCTGGACACTAAATAGCCAACTCCGGAACCCCACAGCTGATCACGGTTCCCGCCTAACGGAAAGTCGCCACCCGCTCCGCAGACCCCTCAAGATGGCGGCCGGAGCGTCCATACCTTTCCACGTGGTTCTCCTCCGATCCGCGGTGGAGCTGCTACCTTGACCAGCAAAATGGCGCCTGAGGAGACCTTACATCATCAAGAAGCTCCCCGCCAACCCCAGACGAGCTCCAACTGACGTCATCACCGTGCGCGGCAGGCGTCCACCAGCGACAGCAGTATCACCTGACCATGGCGATGGCAACCCGCTCCGATCACCAGGCTTCCCAAGCGGCTACCACCCGAAGGTCCCCTCTTCACCCCCTTTTCAACCCCGGTTCCAGTTTTTCCAGCGCTCCCCCCCCCCCCGTGGCCGCGGGGGCTCTCCAAGTTTGTTCACCCCTGTTCATGGCATCCTGACCCCTTCCCCCCCCGTAAGAGCTGAAGCAGCATAAGACCTGCCGGACAACCAACAGACAAGCGCCGAAAGACAGGGTTTGTTAAACTGTTACACCTGCACACATGTCCCCACCACCTTCCCCCAATTGCCCCAAGTTAAGCAATGTTCCCCCCTTCATTCCAAGGCTGTGCCACCTCCCAATAACAAGTATATCAAGTTGGGTTACCGAACCCTCCTCTCTCCCACCCCTCCCCCCTCTTCCTTCGCTCCCCACCCCCCCTTTCCCCCCCCTCCCCCTCCTTCCACTCCTCTCCCCCCCCTACCCCTCCCCCCTACCCCTCCTCCTCCCCCCCCACTCCCCCTCATCCCCCCCCACTCCCCCTCATCCCCCCTCCCTCAGTCCCTCCCCCCACTCCTATAACCAATCCCCCTCCCCCACCCCCGCTCCCCCCCTCCCCCAACCCTCTCCCCTTCCCTACATTGCCTGTCCCCACCCTCCCTCCCCCCCTCCCATGTACGGCAACCAAACCAATCTCCCATAGAGTCTGCAACGTCCCTCCCCTTCCCAATACACCCCCCCTACTCCCCTCCACTCCCCCCCCTCCCGCACCCCATGGCCCCCTTTCCTCCCCTCTCCCCTTTTCTCTCCCCCCCTCTCCCTTCATCACTCCCTCCCTACCCCCCCCTTCCCCCCGCCAATAATCCACCCCTCTCCCCTACACAAATTGACTCCAACTACACAGAACAGAGAATGATGATTACCAGGCTAACTGCAGGGGGCAGCTGGTCTGACGGAAGCCTCAAAACTTTGTGAACTCCGAAAGACTAACTGAAGGATCTCTATACACCCTGCCTGTGGTCTGAGGTCTCCAACTACACTCGTTCTTACCTTTCCCAGAGCCCACCCCCGATCCCCCCCCTACTACCCCCGCTGCCTCCAGCTCCCTCTCCTTCCTCTTTTTACCAACCTCTCCCCGCATCATAACCCCACATTATACGCTAGGAAAGCGGCTCCACAATAACACTGATGGTGGACCACATGTAGATTATAAGGGTCCAACCATCACATGATTTCCCCTAACCCTTAACTTGCTCATATACCCCCTCCCCCCCCCCCTCCGCCACCAAAGTGAATCGCCTCCCTAAGATAACACAGAACACTTTCAATCTCCCAGGTACCTAGAATCTACAGCCTCTCTCAAATGTTGCAAATGCCTAACCTGACTGTGAAGGAAAATGTATTGTATATTTTGTATGCTCCCTGAGGCTCAAAAAAGCACACTAAGTGGGAATAGTATGTGAAATTACTCCTCTCCTCCCCACCCCCCCTCCCCCCTCCCCGTGAGGAAGACCCCCTCCACCCACTTTCCTCCACACTCCCCCCCCCCTCTCCCTCCCCTCCCCCCCAAGGACCATCACCTTTCTGAGATACCCCCTCACTCCACCACCCCAAAGGAGCCTACAGCTTTTCCTCAATGATGAATATACCTAATCTGACTGTCATTTAACACACATTGTATACTCAATATGCTTTCTATTGTTTGAAAGGATTACTATGCAGTATATGTATGCGAACTGTCCCCTCCCACACCCACCCCTGAGCTCCTCCCCTCCCCCCCCCTTCTCCTGCTCCCCCCTCCCCATCCCCATGCCCAAGAGTCCACAGCTTTACCTCAATGTTGAATATAACTAATCTGTCTGTCAATGAATACACACTGTATACTCGATATGCTTTCTACAGTACTAATTGAAAGGATTACTATGCAGTATATGTATGCGACCTGTCTCCTCCCCCTCCCACCCCTGATCTTCTCCCCTCTCCCTCTCCCTCACCACCAAAGAGAATCGCCTCTCTAAGATAACACAGAACACTTCCAGACTAACAGGTACCTAGAATCTACAGCCTCTCTTAAATGTTGCAAATGCCTAACCTGACTGTGAAGGAATATGTATTGTACATCTTGTATGCTCCCTGATGCTCAAAAAGCACACTAAGTGGGAATAGTATGTGAAATTACTCCTCTCCCCCCCACCCCCCCTCCCCCCTCTCCGTGATGAAGACCCCCTCCCCCCACTTTTCCCCTCACTCCCCCCCCTCTCCCTCCCTTTCCCCCCCAAGGATCATCACCTTTCCGAGAAGCCCCCTAACTCCACCACCCCACAGGAGCCCAAGAGCCTAGAGCTTTTCCTCAATGATGAATATACCTAATCTGACTGTCAGTTAACACACATTGTATACTCGATATGCTTTCTATTGTTTGAAAGGATTACTATGCAGTATATGTATGTGAACTGTCCCCTCCCCCACCCACCCCTGATCTCCTCCCCTCCCCCCCTCCCTTCTCCTGCCCCCCCTCCCCATCCCCCCATCCCCCTCCCCTCCTCATTCACCTCTTCCCTTTAACACTCACCCTCAGACTTCCCACTCTCCCTCCCCACTACTACCAATCCTTGCCCACTCCCCCTCTCCCTCCCCAACCCCCCACTACACCTACACCTCACTGAAAGGGGAAACAAAAGAAGATCCCTACCCTCAAGCCCCTACACGCGAAGGGGGAATAAAAAGGGCCTGGGCCTCACAGACCCTACCAGCCCTGCCGGCATTAGGTGCCCTAGGAACCTAATCAACTATGACACCCCAGTGTAAGACGGTTCGGGCGCAACCTCATATGGCAAAGGGTCTCCTCCTAGCCCGCCTCTACTGGAGACTGTTGTCGGACCCGCCCCCAAGGGTCTTAAACCTTACCAACCGGCCTTTAGGCTAGACCGGTTTTAAACCTTTTAGACCCCATTAGGGTCTACCTTCCTCCCTTCTCCCTCTACCCGCTGTCTCTATCCCAGCGGACCCCCACCCACCCTAACCTCCCTGCCCATTTGGCTGCCCTCCTCTAGCCTTAGCTCAAAGACTATACGAAGCGAACATTAACACTAGACAAAATGTCCCATCTAAAAGCATTAAAGTTTGTTTCCCTAAATGTTAAAGGCCTACACAACACTAGAAAGCGACGCCTGGCCCTACAGGAGATCAAGAAGTCGGGGGGTGATGTTGTTTTCCTCCAGGAGACACATTTCACGTCTCAGGAGCCGCCCAAAACATTCCAACATGCGTACCCGTTGAGCTATTTCTCATCATACAGTAGCAAACGCAGAGGGGTTGCCATTCTGATACGTCAGGGCACCCCATTTAATCAAACAAAAACCCAGGCAGATCCAGAGGGAAGATTTATTGTGGTCTATGGCTCACTTTCAGGCACGACAGTCGCCCTTATTAACCTATATGCCTCAAACGAGAACCAGACAGAATTCTTAAAAAAAGTTCTGGAAGAAATTGACCCACAATACCTATCATCGCTACTTATTGCAGGCGATCTAAATATGGCTCTCAACCCCAAAGAAGATAAATCGAGCCTCCCAGGATGACAACACTCCACCCAGTCACAAAGATTGGGGAAAAAATTTAAAGACATTTTGGGAGACTTTTCTCTTTTGGACATTTGGAGAACACAACATCAGGGGCAAAGGGATTATACCTTTTACTCGGCTCCCCACCAGACCTATTCCCGTATAGACTACTTCATTGCTACCAAGAACATTCTAGAAGCCACCACAGACTCAGATATCGGCCCAATCACGTGGTCAGATCACGCTCCTATCACCATGACCCTATCCATTCCATTTGTGAAAACGATCTCATATAGCTGGAGACTTAATGATTCCTTACTGAATCACTCTGGGACAGTTTTGGAACTCAAAAAATCCCTTAAGGAATATTTTCGAATAAATACAGGCTCCGTTTCCTCTCCGGCAGCCCTATGGGAAGCCCATAAGGCGACAATCAGAGGACATTTCATCTCGATTGCCTCCCATCGGAAAAAAACTAAACTCAAACTAACCAAAGAGCTAACAGACAAAATAATCAGCTTAGAACAGCAACACAAAAATAACCCTTCCCGGAGAATTTATAAACAATTGACTTCTGCTAGAAGCGATTTCAGACTAATTCAAATGGAAAACATAGAAAAAGCTCTTAAATGGACGGGTCAAAGGTATTATGATAAAGGGAACAAGGCTGATAGACTTCTGGCTAGCAAGTTACGAGGAATACAAAAAAGGTCTCAAATAACGGTGATCCGGAATAGTGCTGGTGAGCTCTTATACAACGAAACAAAAATAGCAGAGGAATTTACTAAATTTTACACTAAATTATACAACCTAAGGGCCCACTCTGTTAACCCAGACCCAAAGGAGCTCTCGGCAGCCACTGACTATCTAGCCGATTGCGACCTCCCCTCGCTAACAGAGGAGGAGAGCCTTATCCTGAACGCCACAATAACGGCGGATGAATTAGAAACGTCCGTCAAGGCCTCAAAAATCTCCAAAGCACCGGGCCCTGATGGTTTCACAAATGCCTATTACAAGAAGTTTCTCCCCATCTTGTCCACACACCTATTGCAATTGTTCAACTCATTTCTAGAAGGAAGTCCTATCCCATCTTCAATGTCGTACGCCAATCTGTCCATAATACTCAAAGAAGGGAAGGACCCCACCCAATGTGGAAGTTATAGACCAATCTCTCTGTTGAACAATGACCTAAAACTATATAGTAAAATACTGGCGAACAGACTTAATCCTATCCTCCCGAGACGAGTACACATGGATCAGGTCGGGTTTGTCCTGGGCCGTCAGGCCTCGGACAACACCCGTAAAATCATTAATTTAGTTGACCACGCCCACCTTTCAGGTTCGAAGGCAATGTTACTAAGTCTAGACGCAGAGAAGGCATTTGACAGAATTGACTGGCTATTTCTAGACCAAACATTGAAAAAATTTGGGTTCAGAGACTCGTTCTTGAAGGGTGTCCAAGCGCTTTATCAAAATCCGTCAGCCTCAGTAAGACTAGCAGGCGGAGGATCCGAACGAATCCACATTAGAAATGGAACCCGACAGGGTTACCCTCTCTCCCCTCTCCTTTTCGCTCTCACGATTGAACCACTGGCGACTAAAATAAGACAAAACCCGAACATCCAGGGTATCCCCATTGCTAACGAACATTACAAAATCTCCTTATTCTCTGATGACATCATCCTGACCTTAACCAGACCCCTAAATTCCCTCCCCAACCTTCAGATGGAACTGACGGAGTTTGGAAAGGTATCAGGATATAAAATAAACAGCGACAAATCAGAGGCCCTAAACCTTAGTCTCCCCGACCCCGTAGTCAAACTCCTTAAACTAAACTTTAGCTATCGATGGTGTCACTCATGCATTAAATATCTGGGAATTAATGTATCTAGGCACTACCGGGACCTATACCGGGATAACTACCCGAAACTGTGGGACCAGATCAAAAAAGATCTAGATCGGTGGGAAGGTTATCAGATCTCATGGATCGGGAGGATGATCTCTACTAAGATAAATATACTCCCAAGAATGTTGTACTTTTTTCAGACACTCCCGATCCAGGTTCCGGGTGCTGATCTAAAATATATACAGAACAGATTACTCCACTTCATTTGGCAGGGCAAGAGGCCCAGAGTTGCCAGATCAGTCCTGATGACCACTAGATCCAGAGGAGGGATGGGGGTTCCTGACCTATATAAATACTACTTAGCTGCGCAGCTCAAGCAGGTAGTAATGTGGAACTCAGACCCGACCCTCTGTTGCTGGGTTAAAATGGAGACTCAATGGGCCAAATTGCCTTCTCTGCAAGCCTGCCTCTGGAGCCTGGACAGAGGAGATGGCCATTTACACAATCTTGAATTGAAGACCTCACGATTTACGTGGGATATCTGGTCAAGATGCAAATATAAATATAACCTCTCCTCCACAAGCTCCCAACTCACCCCACTCGTTAACAACCCCAAATTCCCTCCGGGATGTGGATCTAAACTGTTCGCCCACTTTAACACACGGGGTTTAGAGGCGATTGTCGACCTACTGAGCCTAGGGAAGCTCCTGAGCTACCAAGAATTGAGGACCAAATTTAAAATTAGAGAATTGGACACCTTCAAATACCTCCAAATTAGAAACTTTGTAAGGACTACCTGCCCTCTTCCAGAATACCCCACTCTCACTACGTTTGAAAACCTGTGTGAGGTCAAGACCTATCAGAAGGGTCTAATCTCGGATATATACAACGCACTAATGCACACAACTACTCCCACACAGCATGATTATATGCTCAGATGGTCAGCTGACCTGAATATTAATATAGAGAGAGAGACATGGGAAGAAATCTGGCAGGCAGCCTGAGAAACTTCCCTATGCACCACAATTAAGGAGAACATTTATAAGATCATGTTTGGCTGATATCTTACCCCAGCATGATTAAACCAGATCTACCCTCTGGCATCAGACCAATGTTGGAGAGGCTGTGGTAATAGAGGGGACATGGCCCACATCTGGTGGACCTGTCCAGAAATTGTGAAATACTGGGCCAAGGTCCAAATTTTGATAAAAGAGGTCACCGACCTAGAAGTTCCTATTGGCCGCACCTATGCCGGACATTGCCCGGCCCACCAGGAAATAAATATCCTTCATTCTTACCACGGCGAGATGCTGTATTGCGGCCTCCTGGAGGAAAACAGCTACGCCGGCACTGAACACGATCAAAAAACGAATTAGCGAGGTAATGATTATGGAAAGGCTTACCGCCACCGTCAGACAAAAAATCCCCGCCTTCGAGGATATTTGGGAACCTTGGTTCCTCCTCACCAGGGAACGTCAGCCAAACCCAACAGGACAGAGGCCTATCCTCTCTCCATAAGAGACGCATAGACGACCCCAAACGGAGACTCACTCACTAGCCAAATGGGAAACCCACCTTGCCTTCCCCCCACCCTTCCCCCCCCTCTCTCCCACACCCCCATCCTTTTTTTCTGCCTTCACTCTATGAAGGCTCTCCCCCCCCCCTTCTTTTTCTTCTGACAACTGCGGTTGCCACTCTGTTTCCCCCCCTCAAAAAAAAAAAAAAGAAATGTTGCCTTGGAAAATGTTAGGCTATGTTACTTGTATTGAAAGCTGTAATGTCTAATTGCCTAATAAAAACATTGGAAAAAAAAAAAAAAGTTCTGGAAGAAATTGACCCACAGTACCTATCCTCGCTACTTAACGCAGGGGACCTAAACATGGCTCTCAACCTAAGAGAAGACAAATCGAGCCTCCCAGGACGACAACATTCCACTCAGTCACAAAGACTGGGGGAAAAATTTAAAGACATTATGGGCGACTTTTCTCTTTTGGACATTTGGAGAACACAACATCAGGGGCAAAGAGATTACACCTTTTACTCGGCACCTCACCAGACCTATTCCCGTATTGACTACTTTCTTGCTACCAAGAACATTCTAGAAGCCACCACACACTCAGATATCGGCCCAATCACGTGGTCAGATCATGCTCCCATCACCATGACCCTATCCATTCCATTTGTGAAAACGATCTCGTATTGCTGGAGACTTAACGACTCCTTACTGAATCACTCTGGGACAATTCTGGAGCTCAAAAAAATCCCTTAGGGAATACTTTTGCATAAACGCAGGGTCCGTCTCATCTCCAGCAAACCTGTGGGAAGCCCATAAGGCGACAATCCGAGGAAATCTCATCTCGATTGCCTCCCATCGGAAAAAAACTAAACTCAAACTAACCAAGGAGCTTACTGACAAAATAATCAGCTTAGAGCAGCAGCACAAAAATAATCCCTCCCGGAGAATTTATAAACAGCTGACAACTGCTAGAAGCGAATTAAGAATCATTCAATTGGATAACGTAGAAAAAGCTCTCAAATGGACGGGTCAGAGGTATTATGATAAAGGGAACAAGGCCGATAGACTTCTTGCTAGCAAGTTACGAGGTATACAAAAAAGATCACAAATAACGGCGATCCGGAACGGCTCTGGTGAGCTTCTATATAACGGGGAAAAAAATAGCGGAGGAATTTACCAAATTTTATACCAAATTATATAACCTAAGGGCCAACTCTGCTAACCCAGGCTTAAAGGATCTTTCAGCAGCCACTGACTATCTAGCAGATTGCGATCTCCCCTCGCTAACAGAGGAGGAAAATCTTATCTTGAACGCCACAATCACAGCTGAAGAACTAGAAATGGCTGTAAAGGCTTCAAAAATCTCCAAAACGCCGGGCCCTGATGGTTTTACAAATGCCTACTATAAGAAATTTCTCCCCATCTTGTCCACCCATCTATTGAGCTTGTTCAACTCATTCCTAGAAGGGAGTCCTATCCCGTCTTCAATGTCGTCCGCCAATCTGGCTATAATACTCAAAGAAGGGAAGGACCCCACCCAATGCGGAAGTTATAGACCAATCTCACTGTTGAACAATGATCTAAAATTATATAGTAAAATCTTGGCGAACAGACTTAATCCTATCCTCCCGAGACTAATACACATGGACCAGGTTGGGTTTGTCCTGGGCCGCCAGGCCTCAGACAATACCTGTAAAATCATTAACCTAGTTGACCACGCCCACCTTTCAGGAGCAAAGGCGATGCTATTAAGCCTTGACGCGGAGAAGGCATTTGACAGAATTGACTGGCTATTTTTAGATCAAACACTGACAAAATTTGGGTTCAAAGATTCGTTCCTGAAGGGTGTCCAAGCGCTATATCAAAACCCGTCAGCCTCAGTAAGACTATCAGGTGGAGGCCCGAACGATTCCAAATTCGCAATGGAACCCGACAAGGATGCCCCCTCTCCCCTCTCCATTTCGCCCTCACGATCGAACCACTGGCGACTAGAATAAGACAAAACCCGAATATTCAGGGTATCCCCCTCGATCAAGAACAATACAAAATTTCCCTTTTCGCTGATGATATCATTCTAACTCTGACTAAGCCCCTAACTTCCCTCCCTAAACTTCAGATGGAACTAACGGAGTTTGGAAAGGTATCAGGATGTAAAATAAACAGCGACAAATCAGAGGCCCTAAATCTTAGCCTCCCAGATTCCGTAGTCAAACTCCATAAACTAAATTTTAGCTATAGATGGTGCCCTTCCCTTTAGTATCTGGGAATTAATGTGTCAAGGCACTACCGGGATTTATACCGGGATAACTACCCGAAGTTATAGGACAAGATCAAAAATGATCTAGATCAGTGGGAGAGTTACCAGATCTCGTGGTTCGGGAGGATGATCTCCGCAAAAATGAATATACTCCCAAGAATGTTATACTTTTTTCAGACACTCCCGATCCACGTTCCGGCCACTGATCTAAAATACATACAGAACAGATTGCTCCACTTCATTTGGCAGGGCAAGAGGCCCAGAGTAGCCAGATCGGTCCTGATGGCCGCGAGATCCAGAGGGGGGTTGGGGGTACCAGATTTATATAAATACTACTTAGCTGCCCAGCTCAAGCAGGTAGTAATTTGGAACTCAGACCCGACCCGTTGTTGCTGGGTAAAAATAGAGACTTAATATGCCAAAATGCCTTCTTTGCAAGCCTACCTCTGGAGCCTGGACAGAGGAGATGGGCAAATATATAATCTTAAACTGCAGGCCTCACGATACACGTGGGACGTCTGGAATAGATGCAAAACTAAATATGACCTCTCCTCAACAAGCTCTCAACTGACCCCTATCTTTAACAACCCGAAATTCCCTCCGGGATGTGGATCTAAACTCTTCGTCCAATTCAACACACGGGGTATAGAGGCGATTGCTGATCTTCTGAGCCTAGGGAAGCTCCTGAGCTATCAAGAACTGAGGACTAAATATAAAATTCGAGAATTGGACATATTTAAATATCTACAAATTAGAAATTTTGTAAGGACCACCTGTCCTCTTCCAGAATACCCCACTCTCACTAAGTTCGAACACCTTTGCGAGGTTGAGACTCACCAGAAGGGTCTAATCTCGGAAATATAGAATGTATTAGAGCACTCAACGACTCCCACACAGCATGACTACATGCTCAGATGGTAAGCAGACCTGAGTATGAATATAGAAAGAGAGACTTGGGAAGAAATCTGGCAGGCAGCCTCAGAAACATCCCTATGTACTACAATTAAGGAAAATATTTACAAGATCATGTTCGGCTGGTATCTTACCCCAGCACGATTAAACCAGATCTACCCTCTGGCATCAGACCTATGCTGGAGAGGCTGTGGTAATAGAGGGGACATGGTCCACATCTGGTGGTCCTGTCCAGAAATTGTGAAATACTGGGCCAAGGTCCAAATTTTGATAAAATAGGTCACCGACCTAGAAATACCTATTGAACCACTGACCTACCTGTTGGCTGCGCCAATGCCAGACATTGTCCGGCCCACCAGGAAATTAATATCCATCATTCTTACCGCGGCTAGATGCTGTATTGCGGCCTCCTGGAGGAAAACGACCACGCCAGCACTGAATACAATCAAAAACAGAATCGGTGATGTGATGATTATGGAAAGGCTTACCGCCATCGTTAGACAAAAAGTCCCCGCCTTTGAGGATATCTGGGAACCCTGGATCCTCCTTAATAGAGAGTGTCAGCCAACTCTGGCGGGTCGGAGGCCCACCCCCTCCCCGTAAAGGACTAAAAAACTGTCTGAAATAGAGAACCTACAACAGCCAAATGGGTTACCCACACCCCCCACCTACCCCCCCTACCCCTTTCCCTCCCCTTCCTCCTTCACACCCCCCCTCTCTTTGCCTTCCTTCTCCAAGGGCATCCCCCCTTTTCTCTGGCAACTCCGGTTGCCACTCTGCTTCTCCCCCAGAAAAGTTGTTCAAAAATTTTTTTTTAGGCTGTGATAATTGCTATGACTGTTGTATTGTTTAATACTTTATTTATTTTATATATTTATATTGTTTAATAATTGCCTAATAAAAACATTGAAAAAAATAAAATAAAATAAAATCAAAGCCCCGTGATCACCTGTT
Source organism: Ascaphus truei (assembly GCF_040206685.1). NCBI lineage: Eukaryota > Metazoa > Chordata > Amphibia > Anura > Ascaphidae > Ascaphus > Ascaphus truei. Next base: position 241,508,415 of record NC_134486.1, on the reverse strand, counting down.
AGCGGCGCACAGGTAGAGTGACTGATTCAGTCTCTTACTGCGCAATAATTTTCATTTTAGACTTACATCTATTAGTGATCCTTTGGCGACTGAATTTGCTTAAGGTTCCAACAGGATCTGATGTTCAGGTTAAAACTTTTATGAAACATCAGAATATCTATTTGTATCATCCAGCAACCATCACAACGGCTGGATTCGTAATATACACTACCGTCACGATTTATTCGAGCAGGGCTAGTTCCGCAAGCCGGAGGATGCCCCGGCTTGCTAGCCCCACTCCCTCGGCGTGCCGCGCGTCACCGATGCGCGGTCACGCTTCATCGGGTGCCTGCGCCCTCTGCGCGCATGCCCAGGGCTCCCCGAGGGAGCCCTGGTGTGCCGTGATATTTGGGACGGCGGTGGGGGGTTCCGGGGGGCCCGGCGGACCCGGAGAGGCGAAGGAGAAGCCCCGATCGGAGGACCGCTCCTCCGAGGCTTCGGCACGCGTTCGGGACACCCCGGCGCGCGCCCGGTTACTGTCGCGGCCGAGACCGGGCAAATGCTCGAATAAACTCGGCCGCGACAGTACAGTACCCTATTGCTTGTTCCACAGAATAAGAAGACATTGTACTGCTCCTTTTGATTTTCTTGAACAGACTACTACTGTATATTGCAGAATGCAAATATAGCCGGACCTACTGTGTTTATGACTGTGCATAAGGAAGTGAAAATTTCTAAAATGTATTGCATGTCACTGCCCTGTGACCGTGACTGCGCTGTGGCTGTGAAATTTTGTTTTGCTGTTCCTGTAGTACTCTGCAATAATGATAGACGGTACTAGTGTACTAGCTTGTCTTTAAACTAAATGCAATGTAACTCACCCCTTATTCTGATACACTGTTTCAATGCAAAATAAACTTCAGATGACTTTAAAAAAAAATCAAGTTCGACATTTTTATTAGTAAATTAGATCTTAGAGATAAATTATAAAGACTGAGAAATAATACAATCTTCTTACAATAATATAATCTTCTTTCACCAACATCTTCTTCTATCAACATCTTCTTATAGCTTTCATCTTGTACAATTTCACATGTAAAATAATCAAGAAGAAATGGATGTATTAATTACACTGTGCTGCTGGGCTGAATTTGTGCGCATGCGCGGTTCAGTTATTGTCAATTGAATGGAACGTTTACTGTATATTACCTTTTACGGTAGGCTATAAAAGTGGCCTCTGGTGACTGTAAACGGAATTGTGAGAAGGCACCTACATCTGAAGTGAGGCAAATAAATAGCCAATTAAGGCACAAAAATAACAGAGAACCACACAATAATTGTGATGTAATGCTGTAGTCTTGGATATACAGAGTAAACTCAACACAATGTAGAGATCTGCAATCTGTAAGAAAAGTGTCCAAACCTCACTGAATTCACTGGATGTAAATAGACTAACTCAACTATAAGTCTGTGGGTAAACAAGATAGTATAAATCTTCACATGCGGAATATACAGTAGAAGCAGTTGGCAGTCACAAATGATAACAGTCACAGTGAGTGTAGGTGAACACAATTAATAGAATTAAGTGGTGGTAGTCCGAAAAAGCTTCACAATAAGATCCATGTAGGTGCTAAAATCCCAATACAAAGCAGCAGTGTCCTGTAGTATAGTTACGTGTACTCCAAAAGGAGAAAGGTCAAGGGGTTCTGCCCAGCGCTCCCACTCCTAGCATTTCGACCAGCGACTTAAACTTGGCATGGTAAAGCAGCTAGAGCGTCGTGCAGTTTTAAAAGGAAAATTTTCGCGCCAAGAGGATGTGAACGATTGCAATAGCAGCTCCAGAGAAAAGCAAATCACTTCCTCGTTCCACCTTGGAACGCACAGGGCAGCAGATTACTTCCATGTTCCATCTTGGAACGCACGGCTCATGCTCCATTAGTCTCCTTGCCGTCATGATAGCATTTGTGCCCTGCCAGCCAATACTACACCAGATTCACAGTCTCATGCATATTTAGACAGTGTCCGACACATCTCACAGTGATCACGGGAGCCTCCTTGGCTAGTCCTACTCATACAGAGTTTAATTTACAGGAGGCTAACCAACGTGACCACTTCAAATTATCCGTCCATATTGTGAATACTGTACAGATATACATTATGTAGTACAAGTGAGGGTAGAACATGTAGCTTGGATTCCTCATCCTCAGAACGTCTTATGATGTCATCAAAGCTTACGATGTCATAAAGTTAGCCCGGCAAGATTGTCTCTGTTTGTCCAGAAAAATTAACACATCAATCATTATTTTTTCTTCTTTTTGGAACCAGCATCCATTTTGTCAGTGTTGAGCTGTAGCGACTTCACACATGTATTTCCTGTCTATTTTTTCACATGTGGCACCCTGTTGTACTTAGGCTACACCGTGCTTACATATAGCAGACAGGGCACTAGAGGGGAGCAAGATAAAATGCAGTAAATGCCCTTATAGGTACACATGAATCAGCAGCAGATTGCACTGGTAACTGAACATCATATAGAGGGAGGCATAAATCACAACAGCCTCTGGCCAATCTTTTCACATGCAGCATGCTCCTTACATGGAAAAGTGCGGTGAATATGTGTGTGTATATATACTTGAGAAGAACAAAGGAGAAGTGTCATAAAGGGAATAATTTCAAATAGTATTTCCCGACACTTTAAAGCTGTACATAACCAGGACCCTCAATATATGACGGTTATGGGCCTAGAACACATTTCACCCTGTGCTCTGGGAGGCGATCGGTTTAAGATCTTGTGCAGACAGTAAACTTATTGGATCCACCAGCTGGGGACCCTTACCCCTGGTGGTCTCAATGAGTGTTTGGATGTTAGTACGCTGGTCTGATCTCTTGCCTACTTGGACTCTCGTCGCTCTAATATAGGGAGAAATTCAGTTCTGCCAGTTCCTCATAATCCTCTTTTTCCTTTCCTCCAACATAGTATAGTGTCAATATTCATCCCATCCAGTCCTTCCCCCCCCATTTTCCCCACCCTTCCTTCTCCTTCCCCATATCCCATCCGTTCCCTCACATTCCTCCCACTCCCTTCCCCCCCTTTCCTTTACCCCCCCTCCTTCCCCATCCCTTCACCCCTCTTCCCTTCCCCCTCCCTCCCTCCCCTTCCATTTCCATTTTCCATTTTCCATTATTTTTCATGGATCATATTCAATATTTGTATTTGGAATATTAGCTTATTCTGATGAGTTATACAATTATAAATTTTAGGTAGTTCACTCATCACATAGATATGCCCTTGTTAGTTTACTCTCTCTTTTCCCTTGCCTATGCCCCCTTTTTGGTAATAATCATCTATTGGTAACACTTAGATCGGGGCCACTATCCAATATGGAAATTTGTTAATTGAAATAATTTTTCTATATTTAAACTGGCGACACACTTTATTCGAGCTCGGCTAGTCCCACGAATTCGGGTATACCCGGGTGTATTGAGGTTTGTGACTGTTTTCTGCCCGAGTGCATTGGGTTATTTTCCAGGCAGGGATTGAAGCATTTTATTCCCGCTGGCTGCAATACTGCACAGTATATATATATATATATACTGCATTACAATTCATGAATTTATGCCATCTGGTAGACACGCGAAGCATTGCAGCCTATTAAATCCTAATCATTATCATTTAACAGATCAGCCGCCCGTCAGCCAGGCATGAACCCAGGCTGGGAAGGCAAACGCAACGGGGCTTGTCTGAGGTGAAGAGCGGCGCATTCCAGGTATCTGCCAGGTACATACTGGGTATTTGCTCGAATAAAGTGTGTCGGTGCAGTAAGTACATTGTCTCTGGGAATATATATACATGATTGAATATGTGTCATTGTTATATTTTTAGGGGGTAATTTTTACCTCATTTGTGATGGTTAAGTAATCTGATACATTTTAACATGTACATATATTTGGGTACCAGTAAAGCGTAATTGAGCCATTTGGCTGCCAGGTGACTGTTTTGTTAATGTTATCAATCCTTTTTTGTTTATCATTTTCTTTTTTCAAAAAGATTTTTATATATATTCTAGCCTGTATTACCTGTATTATCCTTATACTTTGATTGTATTAGTAGTGTCTATTTATTTTCTTCATCTTATATGTGTATAGTATATTGTCTATATGTGCATGTTGCTTTACTGCTTTACAAATGAGTAATTTTATTTTAATTCATTTCACCCCTGTTGATTTCATGTTTTGTAGATAACTCAGGATTATTATAATTTTGTATATACTCGGTGCAAATTATATATATATATATATATATATATATATATATATATATATATATATATATATATATATATATATTTCATTTAAATAGTTTATATTATTAATTTGAATCCTTTTTTAAAAATATTCATAATGAATTGAAGTTTTTATTGAGGAAAAAAAATACGTTGGTCTTTCCATAGATCCTTCCTGCATTAATTATTCATAATTTTAACTTTATCCATATCTTGTTCTTTTGCCAGTTATTGATATATTCTATATCCCATATAGTAATGTCTACTCTAACCAGAACATCACGGGTTAAATATTTGCTCATTACGGGTTGCTAAGCAACAAACTGGCTATAAGTATACAGGACTGCAGTCTATCCACTATCAGCCCTTTGAGAAAGTCGCCCAGTGGTGACGAAACGCGTCAGGGACTCTGATAGCGCGATTACGTCATTACGACGTAGCGCCTGCACACGAGGCCACATCCAGCATGGGATTCATACGGCGGCCATTCGAAGTGGAGAGGCGATTGTCTGGACTCCGGTGGACTAATTTTAGTCGGCAAACAACACCCCTGGCATCCGTTGAGCTGCGATCTCTTCACGCAGCGCTGAGGGAGCCCACAAGTGAGGACGTTTGCAGCACAGAAACCGGATGGTGGTGATATTATCACAAATTGCCTAATTATCATTTTAATCTTGTGAGTGTGTTTCTTCACCCCCCCTTCCCTTCCCTTTTTAATATTAAATACACAGTTTTATGCTATGGGGCGTGCGCTCTCTCTCTTTTTTTGTTTTTATATATATATATTTTATATATATTTTATATATATATATATATATATATATATATATATATATATATATATATATACACACACACATGCACAAACGTTTGGTATTCTGTTATTCCGTCCTACAGTACTGTTGTGAGGAATAAAACCTGCGTAAAATTCTCTCCTAATTTGTTTCACTTCGCAATTGAATTGTTATCTGGTTTTGGAGGTTAATGCTGTCTTGGTGATGGGGGTAGGTTGCGGGATGGTAGTTAATATTGCGCTTGCGTGCATGCGAAGTATGCTGTTACAAACCTTACATTCTGTTCTCTCACAGGTATGGGGGAGGGGGTTTGGCTGGCTGGCGATGGGGGTGGGGGGTTTGTGGATGTCATTTAATAGTGTATACACTATGCAGAGGTTACAGTACTACAGGCATCACAGAAGGAGACACTGCAAAGTCAAAGCACATCTTGATCCATTAACCCACCCCACATTAAAAAAAGGTGAAGCACAGACAATGCAATGAACAAACATATATACAGTATGTGTACAGCACACAGATGCAGTATTGGTATTTACACACCCGCTCACAGTACAGTTATGTGAGGGGTAATACGCAGGAAACATATCAGTGTGAATTACACTGGCGACACACTTTATTCGAGCTCGGCTAGTCCCACGAATTCGGGTATACCCGGGTGTATTGAGGTTTGTGACTGTTTTCTGCCCGAGTGCATTGAGGTATTTTCCAGGCAGGGATTGAAGCATTTTATTCCCGCTGGCTGCAATACTGCACAGTATATATATATATATATATACTGCATTACAATTCATGAATTTATGCCATCTGGTAGACACGCGAAGCATTGCAGCCTATTAAATCCTAATCATTATCATTTAACAGATCAGCCGCCCGTCAGCCAGGCATGAACCCAGGCTGGGAAGGCAAATGCAACGGGGCTTGTTAGAGGTGAGGAGCGGCGCATTCCAGGTATCTGCCAGGTACATACTGGGTATTTGCTCGAATAAAGTGTGTCTGTGCAGTATGACACTGAAGACAGAAACAGGCATCTCACAACCCTGTCCGAATCGTTCAGACAGAAGGGATACAAAACAAAGACCATTGCCAAAACTATTACATCTGCACTAAAAGCCCCACGAGAACACCTGCTACAATACAGACAGAAAGAACCTATCAGACGCATACCACTAGTGGCCACATACAACCCTACCCTAGAGGGTATACGAAAAATAATCAAAGATCTGCAACCCATGCTGGCAGAAGATGCAACATTAAAAGAAATCTTTCCCAAACCTCCCATTCTTGCATTCCGGCAACCACCAAACCTCAAACAGAAATTAGTCAGCAGAAAACTTCACAATGAACTTAAAGGCACTGATAATGGCACAAAACTGTGCAACAACAAACGCTGCAAACTCTGCAAACATGTATGCCAAGATCCCACAGCCAGTCACAACCATGGAACACTCAATGTTAAAGGATCATACAGCTGCACATCCAGGAATATAGTGTATATGATTCAGTGCAACAAATGTGACCAAGGTTGCTACATTGGGGAAACAAGCCAAAACTACAAGGCAGAATGAATATGCACAGACACTCCATACTCCATCACAAAGAAGGAAGATACTGCTCACCTGTGGGACATTATTTCTCACAGCCAGATCATTCCATAAATGATTTAAAAATCAAAATCCTCAATGGAATGTTTAAAAGCACCCAAGAACGGAAAACATTTGAACTCAGAATGATAAGACTCTTTGACACCAAAACCAAAGGACTTAATGCAAACATTGGTTTTCTCAGACCCTATCAAAAAAAATTGTAATTATCCTGCTTGCCTCTATTCTTATCCACACTTTCTCTCCCCCCCCCCCAGCATCCCTCCCCCTCTCCACCTTTCCTTGTCACCATCCCCTGGCTTCAAACACTTTTAACACCCTACCTTATCTACAGTACATATCTGGGTTTTTTTCTCTCTACACTGTTTTAGCCATAGATTCCTGTGTATATCAGTATTGCTTGACCTGAGGAAGAGAGGAGAACTCTTGAAAGTTTGTCCTATGACATAAATTGTTAGTCCAATAAAAAAGGTATTACCTAATACTGAAGAACTCATTTATTCTGCACTATCGCAACTGGACTAACACTGCTATTTTCTGCTTTATATATATACAGTATAGTAATATAATATCACTCAACGTGATAATATTTCATGCACAGTATCTATCAGATACAGTGGACTAGTAAGCACAGTTGCAAAACAAGTGTGAATTAGAATATTTATCAAAAGTGTATAAAGCTTAGAAAACTATTAAAAGGGACAGTAATATATTGTTTTGTCGACATCTCACGCCATCATCCTCATCATCTGATGGCTGTGTGCTGTGGATGTTGGATGTTGATTTAGCACGCTATGGATTCTGAAAAAAATACGGGATGCTTAAACAATACACTGGCGACACACTTTATTCGAGCTCGGCTAGTCCCACGAATTCGGGTATACCCGGGTGTATTGAGGTTTGTGACTGTTTTCTGCCCGAGTGCATTGAGGTATTTTCCAGGCAGGGATTGAAGCATTTTATTCCCGCTGGCTGCAATACTGCACAGTATATATATATATATATATATACTGCATTACAATTCATGAATTTATGCCATCTGGTAGACAAGCGAAGCATTGCAGCCTATTAAATCCTAATCATTATCATTTAACAGATCAGCCGCCCGTCAGACAGGCATGAACCCAGGCTGGGAAGGCAAACGCAACGGGGCTTGTCAGAGGTGAGGAGCGGCGCATTCCAGGTATCTGCCACTGGGTATTTGCTCGAATAAAGTGTGTCGGTGCAGTACAGGTACTATAGACCAGGGGTGCGCAAACTGGGCGGTACGGGATTTAATAATGTGTACGTGAGTGTAGATAACACAAATTGTCATGTGAGCTGAAGATCTGAGGTATGCAGATCTATGGCTGACACTAGTACTTAAAGGGTTAAAATACTGTTTGGCAATGAGACACTGCTGAGACTCCTAAATGGTCAAATAAGGAGATCTCAGCTAGGTAATGCTCTAAGTAGGATCAATAACAGGTTGTCCAGTGACTTGAACCTGAACCTAATCAGTGTTTTACCTCTCCATTTAAGGTAGTGTACTGGCACCTCAGAATCTATGAAGTGTTGGAATAGAGTAGGACGTCTCACAGCTACTGGGTGTATTAGATTGCCCTAAGTACACTATTATACAGTGGGATAGTAAGTAAGTAGCTGGGGTATATGGTCCCTTAAGGTGTAAAAATACATCCTGCCTTGCCGGCCTCCGCGGCTCCCCGCCCCTGCCGCCGTCGTAGGATCACTCCCCTCGGCGATTCCTCAGCTCAGCGCCGGGCGCGCCCACGCCCTCCCACGCGCACACCTGCACCATCAACTGGCTCGGTCCACGCACGTACACGCGTTATGAAGCGCGCTCATTCTGCACACTCTTCTTCCTGTCCCCCGGACCTCAGGCTCCCCCCCGCACACCGCACGGGCATACTCAGGTTACCAACAAGACTCACCTGGCCTGTTATGCATGCACCAATCTGCAGTGTCTCCCTGTAGCTCTTCCTGTCTCGCCTCTGTTCCTAATTGGACCTTCCTGCTTTATCTAGCTCCTCTCTGCTCTCAGTCTATGCTCGACATAGTCTCTGTATGGAAGTACTTCTGGATTCTCTCAGTGTTTTCACAGGTTCTGACGCGGCTTGTACGACTACCCCCTCTGGTTCTCGATCTCGGCACTCCTTGGGCAACGCTCACTCTGGTAACCCCTTGAACACGGCTTGGACTACGACCTATCGCCGCTCTCCACTCCCTGACCTCGGCAAGGCATTCTTCACTCTATCTCTACAACCGGTACCGGCAAGTATTGTCTACCTTACTACACCTGGCCTGGCAACACTTTATACCACACTCCGGACACGCACCCTTTGCTGCGGGTGCGTGTATTACCACTTCCCTCTTCAGCTCAGGGGACGGGTCTGGTCTGCGGGCAGCACCGGTGTAACACTACTCTGCTTTCTGGATCCCTGGACTTTGGCCCACGGACACGACCATTCTTACGTTATACCACCAAGACGTTGCAAGTATACTAACTATTTTCCAACAGGCCCAGCAACGCTATACCACACTCCGGGCTTGCCCCCACTGCTGTGGGTGTGTGGTAATACTGTTCCCACCTCAGTATTGGGGTCTTGCCAGGTCTGCGGGCATACAGGCATGACAATAACGTCTTGGATGGTCAAGGTCATAAAACAATGAGGAATTGTAATGCATTGCAGTATATTGCTGGATCAGTCTGGCACCTGCTTGAGACTTACAGCACTCTACATAGACCTTAAATGGAGAGGTAAGACACTTATTAGGTAAAGGTTTTATCACTGAACAACTTGTAATTTGATCCTATATAGTGTATTACCTAGCTGAAAACTCCTTATCTGACCATATAGGAGTCTCAGCAGTGCCTTATTTTTCCATCAGTATATTAACCCTATAAGTACTAGTGTTGACCTTAGATCTGCATACTTCAGATCCCAGGTTTACACGACTATATATTTGTGTTCTCTACACTCACATACAATCATCTACAGTATTACTACGTTAGTGGTTCAGATTGGTGCACAACCTACTAGGATTGTTACCAACAATCAGTATCAGAACACCTGGCTGTATTACATAGCAGCCTTGTTTAAGGTTTCTGGCTTTTGGTGCACCAACCAGTACTTAGTATACTGTGGCACTACATTTAAGGCTATCACTTTCTATTCCCTCACTAAACCATTCCCTAGGTGATGACTTCATACAAGGAACACTAGGGCCAGTGAATCCACAGAACACTGGGCATTAATATAGACTACCATCTCTCTGGGGTACACCTTACCCCAAGAGTCATTAAAGCGTTTGCAATTTATTTAATTTTTGTTTTAAACCCCATTGTTTTAACGAGTTTTCAATAAATCATGTTTTACCACAATCATCATCTCACTTAGTGATAGAGTTCTGTATAGGTGTCCTGTTCATCTCTGGTTTTATAGCACTCTACATAGACTAACTAACTTAACACATTCACTGTGCTATCTGGCGAACAGATGCTGAATTTAAAATAAACAAATCTGAAATCTGTCTGACATATCCTGTTTAATTCAGGTGTGAATAGCAACACGAAGAGCTGTCTCCAGTTGTCTAAAACTAAACGTGATGCATATTGATTTCATATCCAAAACAAAACGATTGATGTGCGGACTTTAGTTCAGGAAAACTGAACATGCTATATCTGTAAGTCCATGTAAAATAATGTATATTTCCCCTAAGAAGAGTTTGTATTGTTCTAAAAGGAATGTATATTGTTCTAAAGTGATTAAAGGATGTTTTAATTTTTATGGGTGTATGTATGTATGTATTTATGTATGTATGTATGTATATATATGTAAAATTGTATGTGTGTATATTTATTTATAAAATGAGAAGTAATAGAGGAAGTAATACAGGTACATTGAGAGTTACCTCTCGTTTTCAAGTATGTCCTGGGCATAGAGTTAAGATGACAAATAATACATGCTTACAAATACAGTTACATAAGTGACATATACAAGACATAGCATGCATATATGTACATGTATAGAGAAAAATACTCATTGATATTTCTAGTGAGTATTTTTTGGTGGGTGAGTGTATTCTTGTTTTATGTAATTCTTGGAGGTGTATCAAAATGTACTATTAAGGTGCTTTAAAACTTATTGGATATTTATTATAATTTTTTAATTAAATGTATTATTAAACCATCTAGAAAGGCAAATGTAGGGTACCTTTTTTTGGATAATGTAATAGATATATTTTCTTTATAATGTTTTATGTTTTTTATATTGATTAATATAGATTATATTTTGGACATTGATATATATCTATCTATATACTGTATATATAGATATAGATATAGATATAGATATAGATATAGATATAGATATAGATATATATATCTATATCTATATCTATATCTATATCTATATCTATATCTATATCTATATATATATATATATATCAGGTAAAAAAGAACCATAGGCACTCCGTCTGAATAGAAAAAATGGGTGCAAATCCTGTACAAATAAATAGGCAATACGATACCGCACGTGGACGAATATCAGAGGCAGCACTCCAAATGAATATCAAAAATCCTGTATTATTCAACAAAATATCATATCCAAAATTTCGGTCCTCAAACGGGTGTCAAGGTGATGATTAACAGAGTGAACTAAGAACACATATAAATACCCCCAGAAACCCCAAAATCTACAGGTGCAGCATATAAATTGATTAAAACAAAAATCACATCCATAATGTTAAACCCCTGTGTCCTGTCAGTGTATCAGCCTTCACTGCAGCTCCTGTTTACTTCCTGATATATAAAACGCATGTGCTGCACATACACCAGTAAATTGTTAATTAGCAGTGCTGCTAGTCTAAGAAACAAGTCAAATAACACTTTTTAAAACATCTAAAGACTACATATATGAAATGACAATGGTCTCTAGCTATAAGGAGCAAGCAGGACACCCCAACTAATGAAATAAATAACTATATCAAATTAATGAATAATATTATAGGAGTCTAAATAGATGACCATATGCAGCACTTAAAATTAAAACACCCAATATCAAAGTGAGAAAACATACTAAATGTGAACATATATAATGATGTGTACTAACCAAAAGATTAATAATAAATAACTGAAATAACACAAATCATTACTGCAACTTATACTAACCATCAAAATAAATCATACGTGTGTCTATAATTTGTCATATTGGAAATAGGTATCTTGTTATCAACCTAAAACACATAGAACTAAGGGCCTCATGCAGTAAGCGTTGATAAGGGTTTTTTCGCCATGTTCCCGCCAAAATTGGGTTTGAGATTCAGTAAGCGCCGATAATTGCTTGATTTCGCCAGTTTTCGTATCCGATAATTGTGTTATGGCCAGTCGCCTGCCGATAAGCCGGTTTTCGGCACTTATTGCCACTTTTTTTATTCGGCTGTATTCATGTAGCAAAATCAGCTTATCGGGGCTGATTGGCATTAAGAAATTGAGACTTCATGGCCAATTTGTCCCGCCAACTAAAGTTGGCAAGTTGGAGGGGAGAACGATCGCTAAGGCTGCCGGAACGGCACTTAGAAAAAAAAACTCTTCTGTACATCAATGGAGTCAATGGAGCGGGGACGTATAACATTATAGTACTGTTTACGTTATATTACTCACAATACAAATGTGTTTAGCATTACAGTGTGGGGGGCATTCACTGCATTGTGTCACACCTGACGTTTATTATTTGCATAACATTGTACTTTAATATGTTTTCATCATTTGCGTGTCACATTACTCATCTTGTGATGATGTGTCAATGGAAAAACCTATACCCAACTCTTAAAGGAGAAGATCACATCATATCATACATGTTACTGAACTGTGCGACAATTTATTATATGATGTTACCCATGTCACACATCTAACACATATTCTCAAACATCCAGGGGGAGCATATGGGGAAAGAAAACAACAAGGTACACAAATATAAGTGCAGACGTTTCTGAAATTGGTTTAAACTGTGTCTTGGCACGTATAGATGTACTACTCACAAGAATTAAGAGTTAATCAGGCAGTTGGCAAATAGGGTTGCCACCCATGTGGATGGTATAGATCTGGACCCCCCTTGTTAGAGATACTCCGTCAGCACGGTGATGTATGCAAAATAGAGAGAGAACTACATAGTGCGATCAAAAAGGTACAACTTTATATTTAAAAACGGGTCTGTAAAATGCGCACTTACAATGTGCTAGTAAAAATCAAGCATGTATCTCACAAATGGAGAAAGTAGAAGCTCCCCGAACTGCTCACCGCCTCCCTCGGGTGTCTGGCTTTCTTCCACGGATCTGTGTGCCGGTTCAGAGCCTCCCTCAAAGCGCCCGTCCAGGAAGATGACGTCACGGCTGCAGAGTTGGTCAGCTACGGGTCGCGTGTGAGCCCAAAATTGGTCCACTCAAGCGTATCGCCCAGCTTGCTGTAGCTGTTGTCGGCTTCGTCAGGCTTCGAAGCCGACAACAGCTACAGCAAGCTGGGCGAAACGCGTTGAGTGGACCAATTTTGGGCTCACACGCGACCCGTAGCTGACCAACTCTGCAGCCGTGACGTCATCTTCCTGGACGGGCGCTTTGAGGGAGGCTCTGAACCGGCACACAGATCCGTGGAAGAAAGCCAGACACCCGAGGGAGGCGGTGAGCAGTTCGGGGAGCTTCTACTTTCTCCATTTGTGAGATACATGCTTGATTTTTACTAGCACATTGTAAGTGCGCATTTTACAGACCCGTTTTTAAATATAAAGTTGTACCTTTTTGATCGCAATATGTAGTTCTCTCTCTATTTTGCATACATCACCGTGCTGACGGAGTATCTCTAACAAGGGGGGTCCAGATCTATACCATCCACATGGGTGGCAACCCTATTTGCCAACTGCCTGATTAACTCTTAATTCTTGTGAGTAGTACATCTATACGAGCCAAGACACAGTTTAAACCAATTTCAGAAACGTCTGCACTTATATTTGTGTACCTTGTTGTTTTCTTTCCCCATATGCTCCCCCTGGATGTTTGAGAATATTGCTTAATCTTTGGAACCCGTGAAACAGGTCCCACCAGTGAGGTTTGAGCTGGGTGGTTGGATAAACATTTTTATCATCACACATCACTTTTTACTTTATAATCACTATTCTTATTGTTTATAGTTGTTTGCGCCTTAATTCACTTATTTCACAATACACATCTAACACAGCCACCGTATATTCATGTTGCTTTACATTAGACAATGCTTGTAATGTGTAACGCATCATCAAACGTTCATGTACATCTTTCTTCTCATGTTTACATGTACTTTGTGTCCTCCCTTTTTTGATGACGTCTGCTATTGGACAGTCAATCACATTGCATGTTTACATTGTAAACGTTGCATTACAAGCAATTCATGCTAACTTATACACACATCTAGAATAGTTACTCATTGTTACACGTTTCAAACTGATTCAATAGCAACTATCCTGATGCCATAAATGTATGCATATGCACACGAGAATTCATTGTTGTGAACATGTGACACTAACATGGCAAATTAGACATGTTGCTGCAAACTTTTTCTACGTCAATCTCATGGTTTTAGCATACTTACATGACTGAGTGTTGCGTTCAGAAGTGCTACATGCATTACACATTACACTAATCATTTACAATGAATGCTTGTACAAAGCTTCACGTTACATCATTGTGAAATATCAGGATTGGCTGCTGAATACACAGAAATAATACTTCTTAGATCAAATGGATACAGCTTGGGAGGCAAGTACTTTAATATGTTAATGTAAAACGTAGCATTTTATAAACTCACCTGACATCTTCACATAGCTATTTAAAGGATGGCCATTACCTGCTCATTCACAGCTACAGATTTCAAAATGTTGCGCTTGTTTAGGAGACGGAGGAACATTCTTTTGCACGAGTGGCTTGCTGATGAAGAGAATGACATAGGGCAAGGGAGAGACAGAGCCAGGGACAGTGACAGGGACAGGCACGCGGACACGACAGGGACAGGGAGAGGGACAGGGAGAGGGACAGGAGATCAGAGGAGAAGACAGAGGAGAGAAGTTGTGGCTCGTCCGCGTGTGTACAGGGAGAGAACCCTGTTAGATGGGATGAGTGAGGAGGAGATAGTAAGTCGCTATCGTTTGAGTTCAGCAGCAATCTATCTCTTTATGAAGAGATAAGGGGAGATTTAGATTTTGTGACAGCCAGAGGTCGTGCAGTCCCTTGGCTTGTTAAAATGCTGTGCTCATTACATTATCTTGCTTCTGCGTCATTCCAGACAACTGTGGGCATAGTGGGCGGGGTCTCGCAATCTACATTCTCGCGGGCCTTTACCCAGTTTCTCTATGCACTCAATAGACGCGCTTGGAATTATATTTTTTTTCCTAAAGAGCAGACACAGTGGCTGGAAGTCAGGAATGGCTTTTAAGCAATAGCCGGGATACCATGTGTGCTGAGTGCAATCAATTGCACCCATGTTGCTTTGATTCCGCCTAGTCAGAGTGAGCATGCTTACCGCAACCGTAAGCACTACCATTCCCTGAATGTACAGGTGGTATGCGATGCCACGATGAAGATTATGCATGTGGTAGCCAAATTCCCTGGTTCCAGTCACGATTCCTCTATCCTGAGGAACTCATCAGTCTTCCATGTTTTCGAAGAAGGCCATTTTGGACCTGGTTGGCTGCTGAGTGAGTACATATTTGGATGTTGTAACACAAACCCTTTTTTGTTTAGGAATGATTTTATTTTAGAATGTTATCACTAATGTTACCTTATGTGTGCTCCATTGATTATAGGTGACTCAGGATACGGAATTAGGCCGTGGCTCTTGACCCCGGTGCTAAACCCTCAAACTGAAGCAGAGGAGAGGTACAATGCTGCCCATATATCTACGCGATCCGTTATAGAGAGGACATTTGGCCTTCTCAAAACAAGATTTAGGTGTCTCGACAGAACTGGTGGGGCTCTTCAATATAAGCCACAAAAAGTGTCTGATATTATCATTGCCTGTTGCATTTTGCACAATGTGGCACTCAGACATAATGTACACGCAGACATAGGTGAGGCTTTGGTAGAGGAGCATCCCACCAATGTACCAGCTGAAAATGAACAAACAGCCAGTGGTGCCGAGACACGCCAGAATGTCATAAATACTTTTTTTTCTTGTAAGTACAAACATATATGTTCCTAGTACTACTTTTATATATTAATTATGTTATATTAACACTACATTTTTTAACATAACCTTCTGTTAGGACACAGATGAATATGGGTTGCACACCTTTCTCTTCTCTGCTGTGTGGACAAAGGCATGTGGCACCGGTATGTTATTCTTGCACAGGTTATATAATCCTTCTTCGAATGTAAATTAGTTGTGTGTATGTGAATACAACAGGTGTTAGAAATGAGTAATTTTGTAATATTGTGTTGTTGATTATGCTAACACAATACACATAATATGGCCATAGTCATTCATTCTTGCAGTATGGTTACATACAATGTTATTGTTACACTGTAACATGTGCATCAATATGATGTGTACACCAGCCTGCTTTTCATATTTTATGTGACAAAATATACATGGTGTTTCATATGTAACACCAAATAGACACTTTGGTGTGTTGCTTACGTTAATGAAGATGTCATGTCAATGTTTGCAATTTATATATTGTTCCATTTTTTTATAGGTATATGTCCTCTATGACTGATCATGGTATGTATATGAAATGACATCTGTCATAACATGTGCCTACCTCAATAGACGTATAATTAAAGGATGTATAAACCCAACATAGTTGTCAACTTCAAATCTTACATACATCTAGTTTCTGTATCATGTACATGCGTTTAGCTACTATTGAGCTTTCATGTGCATTGTGTTTGAAAATGATTAGTGACATGACATCACATTTAATGTATGTTCCCTTACAATTCCCATTAATCTAATATAAGGGTGGGTGGAGAGAAGGGGATAAATGCTGCTAGTTTTTTCCATAGGGGTGGTGATTAATGACGGATGCACATGAGTGATCATAACACTCCATGCATAAATGCCTGTAATCACACCAATGCTTTGTACATCTTCTATGTTGCAATGTATGTGATTAGTAATGGTATCAATTATTTGTAAAGATTAGTTTTACATTGTCACATGTGTATGTATAAGTCACACATGTGTGTTGATGTGACCTACATGTAACAAGTGTCAAACTGTTAACACAAACCAAAATATTTCACACATTTATTAGTAATTTTGCATAATTCATTTCTCACAATGACAATGTTGTTAATATAGTTGGAATGTCATTCACGTCAGTTCATCATTATTATGATGATCATTTACAAGTATTCTCAACATATGAACATCAATCACGTGCACATTTGCATACGCACACTTTTCAAAACAACTGTTTGTGTCTGTATCAATTTGTGTATGCTAAATACACCGTCAAATGATACCATCAGGTTTATTATGGTAGCTTATATCATCATATTCACATTACTATGTATGTGTTGAAGGTTTAATCAACACAGTAAAATATAGTTAGTTTGGTAAATTAAATATACACAGAAACTTACATGTTTACATGATCTGTACCTAATATTCTTAACATCATGCATTATAGTTGAGCACTACATCTTGGCATTACAATTATTTGCCACACTCAAAAACAATTTTAACAACATCCCCATGTAACATGAGAATTTTTACATGAAATGGCTACTTGGTTTTAAGTCTCCTTTACATAATTTCTACAGTCATACGTTCCATTATACAATATACTACACTAATGTGTTAGCAGAGTGGCAATGGTTGTTATATATTACACAGAGCATGGCATATAATGTTAGTACAAAAGAAAGAACACACATTAAATTTACAAACTGCACTGTTTAGCAACATCATTATGTTAATTAAGTGGTTATGAAATATAGGCATAACCGGATCACATTTTGTATTGTTTGTTAATATGGGCTGAAAGCATTATAAAAATTGTTGCATATGTAGTATATTAGTCGGTCGCTCCTCCTCACAATCATCTCATATAACGTTGGACTCTTCTGAAATTAAACATTGATCCCATTGGTTCTTCCCCGACATCTCTGAAATACAGCAAACAGATGATGGTCACAGTTGGCACCTTTATATGTGTAGCCGTGACAACGCGTTACACATCTCTATATGATTGTGTATATCCACGCGTTGTTCACTTATATGTTAGACGTGCAAGGTTACAAGTACACATCATTATGTATCCTTTTGTTAATTGCGTAGCAGCCATAACTATGGATATGATCTTTCCGTTGGCAGTATACATAATAATGTGCGCGCACATCTTAATTTGCGCACGCACTTCCCGATTGGGTCGACTAAGTGTTAGCGCATGCGCTAAACAATGTGTACGTTGTGCGTTCAATACATGTTGTTACTAGCATTAAGCATATTATATTTCTATCAAATCCAATGAACGCGAAAATACATTCTTTCTAAACACGTACTTCTTCAATCTTTTTCAACGGACGTGTGTGGACGGAAACAACGGGCGATCACCCAATGAGCGAATACAATACGTGTGACGTCATGTTAAGGCAGCGTGAAGTGCACGCAAACACTCCTCCCACTGAATTAACATTGGGCTACCGCACTGTTAACGCACACAAACACAGACGCGCGCGCATGACACAGTGCAGTGACCGTAACAATAACAAACGGACACAGCCAATAGGCTTTGACGCACGCACGTCAGTTGGGGGCGGTGCTTACACCCGTAATCCTTTTTAAGGACGCCTTGGCACATGACAAGTGTCCCACGTCATATGTGGCCGACCCTCTTTTGTTAGATGTTGCATGAAAAAAAAAAAATAGGTGTGTGTTAAAGTTATGGTAACATGTTGCAATGATCTTTTTTAAGAGATAGGAAACTAGGTATATTTATTCCGTTACCAATGTGTAGTAATATTTCTGGTTGTAGAATATTGTAATAGGAAACAATGTGTTTGGGAACGCTACATGTTATGCTGTCTGCAATGTTACGCTGTATCCACGCATTTAGCATAAACATGGTGAATAGAATTTTTTTTTAACTTTTAACGGTGAGTCAACGCATAACAATTATTATATTTACCATTCTTGTAGAAGTAACACTTCGTTAGGCTGCAACTGGTCGCTCCAGAAAGACAATGCATTTTCATCCATGGTTGACGCAACCATTGAATCCTGTACGACACACATCTCCATGAGGCGCTCATAGGAATCGCCACTGCCTTCTTCAAACAATACGTCCGGAGGTACGTACAGTTCCTGGTTTTGCCATTCTAATGTGTTTTCACCAAAAAGGTTTGGTAAAATATCATCGTAGTTATGTTCATCTTGCATCTGTGCTTCAGGAATGGAGGGTGCAGATATTGCAGCAGGTATCGATTCAGACGGAACAGTAGTAGCGGATCCATTGCTATTGGTATTAGGAATAAATATGCTATTTATCAGAAGATATGTGCCATGTTCCATGGTAATTTTAAATTGTGGTGCAATCTGCCAAAATCCGTACCTTTCATGTAGGTTATCCTGGACACGTTCAAAACATTAATTTGTTGATAAAGTGAATCGTACAGATGATTTACAATTTCCAGCGCGGCTCGGGTCTTGGTAATATGGATATTTACTTCTGATCAAGTCATAGATCTGCCCCACGTTGGCTTTGTGTTGTTCAGTTGATATGATGGCCTCTGCGATCATTATTTTATAAGATTTATGCGGATGGGTGTTCAATGTTCTATTCTGTGCCATTGCTGCATCTCTGTGTGTGAATCTTGAGTTGTAGGGTTTTTCTTCTGAATGTGAAACTATTTAAATGTTATCTTTTGTGGCTTTTTTGTCAAGGTCAGACTTCAAGTTCCATGTTTCACTCCTTTTTTAAACCACCTATTTAAATGTGTACAAAAAATTGGCACACATTTTTTGGTTAAGATTGCCTTTTCACTGTGAAAGTTACATTTTTTTAACGTAATCTACATTCTCAAAAGAAGTTTAGGATTTTAATTAAAAAACAATGTGGGTGAGAAATGCTACAGTGTTTTTCTCTGTCTTTTTTTCAACATTTCACTGTGTGTATCTTTCTGTCTGGTTAACTCCCTGTCTGTCTCACACAGTTTGACTATGTGTGTATATCTAGATATCTATATATATATATATATATATATATATATATATATATATAGACCATACGATACCGGTTGCAACACGACATCAAGGGACAGCACGCAGGTAAGTAAATCAAAAATGTTCTATATTTGATAGAAGACACAAAATGTGTCTTCTATCAAATATAGAACATTTTTGATTTACTTACCTGCGTGCTGTCCCTTGATGTCGTGTTGCAACCGGTATCGTATGGTCTGTTATTGCTTTATGGGATAAGCACCAAAACTTATTTACTTGCATATGGTGTGCCGGCTGTGCATTGGATTCTATATATATATATATATATATATATATATATATATATATATATATATATATCTATATATATAGATTGATATCTAGATAGACAGACAGGGAGTTAACCAGACATAAAGATACACACAGTGAAATGTTGAAAAAAAGACAGAGAAAAACACTGTAGCATTTCTCACCCACATTGTTTTTTAATTAAAATCCTAAACTTCTTTTGAGAATGTAGATTACGTTAAAAAAAAATGTAACTTTCACATATATAGATATCTCATAAACACATATATATATATATATTGTAAAATATACATATGTATATGTCTCAAAAACCAACAATGAAATATATATATATATCTATGTGTGTGTGTGTGTGTGTGTGTGTGTGTGTGTGTGTGTGTGTGTGTGTGTGTGTGTGTATGTGTGTGTGTGTGTGTGTGTGTGTGTGTGTGTGTGTGTGTGTTTGTGTGTGTGTGTGTGTGTGTGTGTGTGTTAAGGTATTTAAGGCCTTATATGTAAACAGGGATTGTTATATTGGTCATACTTATTTAAAGATTTAAACATTACAGGGTAAGTATGTTTGAGGGCATATTAGAGTCAGCTGTGTCCAATTTGGAGTTAACATCAAAGAAGGCCTTTAGTGTGTTTACAAGGCCTGTATTGTTACAACCTATAATAAATCTATTTAATCCAGTTCTACACTGAACATATTGATGGCAGTAAGTAGGCCTTGTATTAAAGCTATTTAAATGCTGATCAAGGTGAGTTAATTAAGTGCTTCATAATAATAGGCCCATATTGTTAAAGGGTCAGATCATGTATATTTCACGAACATAAGGCCTGTTTTATTTCAATACTGTGTTTTCACAAGGAAGCATCATATATATGTTTTGCTAAAAAACCTCTAGACAAATTTACATGTTTAAAACATTAATATATATTTATATATATATATATATATATATATATATATATATATATATATATATATATATATATAAGTTATACACTGTGTGTGTACATATATCCATAGATACTACATATATATTACTACACATTCACAGATATGTTATTGAAACCAGTACTCATACATGATGAAAGGCCAACATTAAGAAGCTTCAAGGAAGGTGAAGGTAAGTAATATTTGACAGTTCATCCTGCACAAAACTGAAATGTAGAATGTTAGCAGTTAAATATATATTTATTTTAACTTGCATGTGAATACTATTAACATGCAATGATTACCTAAATTACCTACGAAACACACCCAAATACAATCTTTTGCAGCTAAGTGAATGTCAGCTTCTCAAAACATTGCAAGTGTGTAATGTTGGACCATTACTTAACAGATGATTAATACATAAATATTAATTACATTATGCATTCATTCGGACTGTGAACATTTCCAAACCTTCACGTGTACTAGGACATACTTGAATGTTTGGAAACAACAGGTCTTGATCATACATACAATATTCATTAGATAATCTCAAGACAACAAAACAAGGCCAAATACAGATTTAATTAATTTTAACATTTATTCTATTTTCCTTTTGAGACCGAGTCACAGGCCAGCTTGTTGTCTGATGGGTTTTTTTTTCCATTTGGCTACAACTTTAAGCAAAACAGAGCCAGTTTGACTGGCCTGTGGCACTTCACGGGCAGGACTTGTAGCCTGTGACACTTCACGGGCAGGGCTTGTGGCCTGTGACACTTCACGGGCAGGGCTTGTGGCCTGTGACACTTCACGGGCAGGGCTTGTGGCCTGTGACACTTCACGGGCAGGGCTTGTGGCCTGTGACACTTCACGGGCAGGACTTGTGGCCTGTGACACTTCACGGGCAGGACTTGTGGCCTGTGACACTTGTGAACAAGTTGGTACACAGTGCACAACTGATGCTTGCTCCGTTTCATGTTTGTGTTTTTTAGTTTGTTTCCAAAAACTGGTCAGTAGTAACTGCTTGTGCATTTTTCTTTTTGGTGCCTCCTTTGTAGGTGTCAGCTCCAGACTTTCTACAGATGGCAGCGGTTGGATGTTGAGAGGAACATGCACAGAACTTTCAGCTACTGAACCGGTAACATCCCGACCTGGGGAATGAAGATCAGATGCATGGGGTGAAAAAGTAGCAGCATCTAAAGATCCTTCCTCTGATGGGTTAAAGTTGAAATGATGTGCTGTTGTAGTCATTCTCAAGTGATTAGCTTGGGTTAGCTGAACAACTACTGCTTCTAATGTCGTGTTTAATTTTTGTATCTGTTTAGGAACTTCAATGAAGACTCTGTGGAGATGTGACAATTGTGATATCGTTTCTTCCTGCAGTGATATCATCCTTTCGTTCACTGACATCAGATCTGAATGGCGACGATTTTCTGCTTCAACAATTTTTTCTTCAGAAGCTGCTATTGCTGCATATGTGTTACTTGCTGGAGGAATGGCCTGTGTTACTCTTTGAATAGGAACCTCTTCATGGTCACTTGATTGCATTTCTGTGTCTTTGGCATCATCTAAAAATAAATGAACACATGATGAAATGGCATGCTAAGGTCTGCTGTTTTACTATGTAATTATACACTGTGATAATAAGTAACACGTAACATGTTTCCATACGTTTTATGACGTCACATTAAAATGTACCTTGACTTAAGAATTATGTTTGGACTCAGTGTGAAATAAGAATGAATGAAAGGTTGTCCAAACCTCACAACTCCTACATGATACTTTACATCACAAACACAATTCATGTTCTCTTAAAACACTTCATTTTCAATGACACTAACTGATCCAATTTAAATAACATGTCAAAAACAATTAATTAACATGACAACATAACATATATAAATGAACATATTATATGACCTGCACCTTATACACTCTTCTTCCAGGTTCGATAGGCTGCATGACCCCAGTGAAGACACTTGTTCAGTCTCAGGTGACACATGTCCTTCAGGAGCAACTATATACAACAATAACATCAGTTGTTAATGGACATGTGTACATAATGAACATTGAGTTAGTGTACTGCACCGACACACTTTATTCGAGCAAATACCCAGTATGTACCTGGCAGATACCTGGAATGCGCCGCTCCTCACCTCTGACAAGCCCCGTTGCGTTTGCCTTCCCAGCCTGGGTTCATGCCTGGCTGACGGGAGGCTGATCTGTTAAATGATAATGATTAGGATTTAATAGGCTGCAATGCTTCGCGTGTCTACCAGATGGCATAAATTCATGAATTGTAATGCAGTATATATATATATATACTGTGCAGTATTGCAGCCAGCGGGAATAAAATGCTTTAATCCCTGCCTGGAAAATACCTCAATGCACTCGGGCAGAAAACAGTCACAAACCTCAATACACCCGGGTATACCCGAATTCGTGGGACTAGCCGAGCTCGAATAAAGTGTGTCGCCAGTGTATCTTGAGTATTTATGGCTAACTAACAGCATCACTTCATGATTTGAAAATGTGTGTGGCAAACTGAACATTATTCGTTGTAATAACAATGTACATGCCAGTGTACTTTGGACATTTTAGTTCACTAACATACAACATACAATGTTTATGCAGTAATGCGTTAGCAAATTATTATGAATATTGGACATACCCTGCATATGTTGTGCAGTAATCTCACAATAATAATGTACATCACTATCATGAGATCAACGTTGACAATGCTTATCATTAAGTAGGTAATATTGGAAAAGTTATTGTTTTTGTTACAGGATATGTGTACTACATTAATAGAAGCTGTTGCAGGCGTGAATGTGGCTGCCACTCAACAACAGAAGACATGCAGAGTGTCGCTCACAGATGCTACTGGTGTCATAATGTGGTGTTGATATAAGTTGAACAATAGATCTGAGTGAACGAATGTGTAACGTATGGTTTGATACATAATGGTTTGGTGGGTGAATTTGTACATAGAGTTACCATTTTAAATGAGTGTGATTAACTTCTGTTTAGCTTGTCAGGTTTTAAGAACTAGTCCCTCCCCCAAAAACTAAAATCACCCTGACCTTTCAATTAATTCAAGCAGCAGAAAATGGTGTCAACAAAATTGACCGTAACATGACCCTGTTATTTGGCTGTGTGCACAACCCCACCCCCTGAGTTCACATATATGCTGTGATGACATATTAATTGCAGCTGCTTGAACACAATGGTAGATGAGCTAAATAGTAGTCTGAAGTGTGCTACCTATGAACACAATAACATAACATATGCAACGTGTGCCTCATTATGCTCTCTGTATATGAGATGAAGCAAAAAAGGACCTTTTTCTAAACAAAAGCAAATGTGATAGTGTTAGATGTGATAGATGTTTGTTGGCCGTTGCATGCAATATCTTCGATGCATGAGTTGAAGAGGCAGTAATGTCGTGTTTGTAGGTGTTAAATAAATAACATATAAATTACTATTATATATATGTATGTACTGCAACAGTACATATTAATGTTTGCTCATTTGCATGTCTTAGACATGTGTGCAACCCTGTTGTTCCCCATATTCGGCCAGCATAAATTGTTTCCACTGCAGCAAAGGATTGTGGGAGATGACATGCAAATGAGCACGCAGTGCCACGTTATATATTATTTAGTGATTGTAGTAGGACAACGAAATATAAATATATAGTGATAGATATATATATATAGAGAGAGACATATATACATATATAGATAGGTATGCTTCTATTGGGAAGAAAGTATAAATAGCAGCGGAAATATAGAAAATAACTGTAACCTACGACACGCCTAGTACAGTAACATTTCTCACCTGGTGGAAATTCTGACGAATAAATACCGATATCTCTGTCACCGGCCAAACCCTCAACGACGACGGGAAGTAATTTTTCCCGAAGCTGCTCCTCCAATGGAGTTAAGATGAGACGTTGTGCTAGCGGGCCACCTCCAGTGCCAGAAGCATGCAAGCGTTTTTGTTGTATTTTTTTTTTTAATCTTGCCCTAATATCGTCAAATCTCTTGCGACAATTATTCCGGTCCCTGACACGATTCCCACACGCATTCACACCAAGTAGTATTTGTCTCCACTTTTCTGTTTTGGATGCTGAACTTGTCCGCGCTTGAAATACATAAAAAATATATGACGTTAATTCTTACTAATACAACTAACCATTTCCTACAATGCTAGCTGTTCCAAGAGATACCAAACATGCTTGTTTAGGTGTAATATGTGTAGCCCATGAGCATTCACTTGTAAACATAGACATGTAATGAAGCTTGCATGAATATTGTATGAAGTTTGCACAAATTGAACAATTGAGTGTTCTTGTCATTGTAAAGCATGATTAAAATATGTGTTTACAACAAAAGTTAAATTGCTAGACATTATGGACCCATATTTGCATATTATGACACCTCACATGACCTACGATAACATGTATTTGAATAATGAATGCAAAGGTAGACTTACATACTAAATGGCCAAACAGACTGTCGTAGTGCTCCAGAATCCCAGTGACAAGAGCTGTGTTTTTGTTGTCTTTGAAGCGAGGATTACATGGCTGCTCCACACGTTTCTTCTGAGCACGTTTAGGCTCAGAGCTTGGCTGGTGCTGACTGGACTCTCCTTCTTCCAATGGAAGAGACTCCAAAAGCTGCCCACCAGCAAGCACGCCACCACCAGACACCCCATCAGCAAGTGAGCCACCAGCAGCACTCGCACTCCCAGCAACAGCACTCGCACTCCCAGCAACAGCACTCGCACTCCCAGCAACAGCACTCGCACTCCCAGCAACAGCACTCGCACTCCCAGCAACAGCACTCGCACTCCCAGCAACATCACTCCCTTGAACAGTACGTTCACTCATACGCGTACTCACACGACGAGCAGTACCACTCACACCAGCATCACTCTTCCCACGTTTTGCGGCCATACCTTTTGCACTCACAAATAACAGAAAAGAAATGTAAAGCCAATCACACTGAACACTTCCACATATAAAACAAGACAAAGATGTAAACAAAACAACAATGGACAAAGCTCTCACAATACACAACTCTCTCAGTCAATATGCAAATATTAAATCGCCCAGCTCTGTGTGTCTCTCTCTCTCTCACTCCCAACAACACAGAGAATGATTAACAGTACACGTTGCCTTTAAATATGCCGCGCTATCCAATACATGCTTGCTTCGCCTGATTCAGCAAGAAGTTTGATTGGCGAACCTAACAGCACCCCGCCATGCACGCCGATACACCTGTGTGTGATCGGCAAATCATCGTGAGAGTGGGCGGAAATGTTTTCGACTTGATTTTGAAGGGATTCGGCACTTACTGCATACACAGAGGGGAAATCGCCAACATCATGGCAAATCGGTAAGCTTGGCCATTGCACTTTTTCGCCGCTTACTGCATAGAGCCCTAAGAGTGCATCGAATAATAACAGCTGTAGCATGACCACACACCGCAATGGCAGTCATCAGCTGTCACTCAATACACATAGATAAAGTCAGTATATAACAATTAATTTCCAAAAATACCGACTTGACGTATAAAAAGTATTTCAGGTCTATCTGGTAGAACTTAGTGGACATGCTGAATCATTAATAAACATAGAACATGTTATGTCATGAACTGATAATCAGAAAACCTGTAGTGTGGAATCAAAAACATGAATAGTAGATGGCATAAAGAGTGCGTCCGCCAGTACTAGAAACATATCCATCAGATCATCAAGGATAATCAGTAAGAAACTTATTGGTGGTAAGCAAACGAATTGTATGCACAGACATAGTCCGGATAGCAGATGAGAAGATGTCCTATAGACTCCAATCCTGGGGACGAAAAGTCACCTATTATAGATGAGAACTATCTGGACAAATTTGTTATAAAAAGCAACTCAATTGAAATTCCTCGTTTAACCCACGAGGACTTAATGTGTCCAAATTATAGATTGTTCTTGCTTCAAGTTGCAATAGGGATCTCTTGCGATCTCCTCCTCTGGATGGTGCCTTGACCTGTGCAATTGGCATACACCTCAAGGTCGCGAGGCTGTGTTTCATCTCCTTAAAGTGACGAGCCACTGGTTGCTGTGTTAAATCTTCCTTGTTATCCGCATCTGCTAAAGCCTTCCTGATTGCTGAACGATGAAGACTCAGCCGTTCCTTCAGCATACGTTTCGTCTTGCCAATGTAATATAGGCCACATGGGCACCTAATAAAATATATCACATATTTTGAGTCACAGTTCAAAAATTCTTTGATCTTAATCCGATGTCCTTGATGAGGATGTGGAAAAGTTTTTCCCAACACCATGTATTGGCAATTAACACAGCCACGACATTTAAACACACCAATAGGTTTATTTAACCAGGACAGGTTTTTAGCATATTTTAAACTTGGATCCGCACGGACAAGAAGATCTCCCAAGTTACGACCTCTCCGGTAACAAAAACGGGGTGGTTCTTTGAAAAATTGTCCAATATGTTTGTCCTTGGATAAAATATGGGTGTGTTGTAAAATACTCTTTCTAACAAAGCTAGATGCTGTCGTGTATGTGCTTTTGATGTTAAAGCGATTATCGCATGCCTGTTTCTGTTGTGGTATCAATAATGTTGATCTTTGTATGTTTTTTGCTTTTTCTAAAGCTGAGGTCACATCCTTAGTGCTATACCCTCGTGCCAAAAAACAATCTTTCATTTCATCCAATGCTACCTCTAATCTTGAAGGATCACTTGTTATTATTATGACCAGTGTTCGACAAACCTATACATTTGCTCGCCCCGGGCGAGTGGATTTAACCCCCGGGCGAGTAAATATTGGCCCAAGCAGCACACGTTTGATACTAGGTGGCGAGTAGATTTTTTTGTGTGGCGAGTAGATTTTTTGGTGATTTGTCAACCACTGATTATGACCCTTAAGAACTGTGAGAAAGGTAAACCTTTTTTCATTGGTGCTGGATGATGACTGGATGCTAGCAAAAGAGTATTCTTATCTGTGACTTTTTATACATCCTTGTCGCCAAATGACCATTGTCCTTGTAGGCCACGGTGTCAAGAAAAGAAACCTCTATTGTGCTGAAATTCAATGTGAAATGTATAGTAGATGGAATACTGTTAAGCATATCGACAAATGCTAATAACTCCAATTCTGATCCTGACCAGAGTAAAAACAGGTCGTCAATGTAGCGAAAAAGCCTGATGATGTATTTACTATATACTTTATTACCAAAAAAATGCAGTTGTTCATATGAGTCCATAAATATATTGGCATATGATGGGGCCATGTTGGACCCCATCGCTGTACCCATGAGTTGCAAATAAAAATTATTTTCGAATTTAAAGTAATTTTTGTGTAAAATTACATCCATGAGTAATAGCAAAAAATCTATTGGAGGACCAAAAATAGTATCACATTCAAGAAGATGTTCTCTACTCGCGTTAATACCCTCAGTATGATCAATATTAGAATACAAACTAGCAACATCCATGGTGGCCAGAATGATCCCTTCTGAGACGTCACTGATAGTACCTAATTGATTTATAAAATCTGTTGTGTCTTTAATGTACGTGCTCATCTTGGATACCAAGGGTTGCAGAAAAAAATCTACATATTGGGAGAGGGGATGAGTAAGTGACCCCCTGGCTGAAATAATTGGCCTGCCCGGTGGTGATGTGGTAGATTTAAGAATCTTAGGTAAGATGTATATGACTGGAATGATGGGATTAGATTGTATAAGAAATTTACTTGTTTCTTCTGGGATCCATCTATTAGTAAGGCCCAGATTAATGATGGTATCAATTTCTTGTTTGTAACAAGCTGTGGGATCCATGGGTAACAATTTGTAGTGTGTGCTAACCCCAAGCTGTTTCTCAATTTCTTGCCTATAAAAAGTGTAGGGCATCACTACCACGCCCCCACCCTTATCCGCTGATCTGATAATAATCTCAGTGTTGGTACTTAGGGATTTAATTGCTGCATGTTAATCCCTGGAAAGATTGGAATAACTTGTTTTATAATTTCTGATTTTATCCCTCGTGTCCAGTTGTACCATATGCATAAAAGTATGTATACTATGATTATGTGACTGTGGATCAAAAGTACTGCGAGGTTTAAATTTACTAACCTGGTCAGTAGAAACAGTATTGGGCATAATGGTTGAAGTTCTATTAAAGAAATCTTTCAATTTCAATTGTCGATTAAGTTGGTATAAATCAATTTCCCAGTCAAACGGATCTTGTTTAAACGTGGGAATGAATGATAGTCCTTTATTAAGAAGACTGAGTTCGGCAGGTTGAAGTATATATTGGGACATATTAAAAACTACACATCCTAGATCTTTTGTTTGTTTGTGCCCCTGGATGTTGTCTGCCTTAAGGGATACCTTGTGCTTGTGTCCACCCCTCTTGTTTTTGACCTGAAACGCCTGGTTTGGGAAGTGGAGGGGGTTTTCCTTGTCCTAAAAAAGAGGAAGACCCAACAGCACCCGTATCCTGATTATCGGAAAAATCAGTGTCACTTGTATTACATGTGGCACTAGTGGCTGATGTTTTCTTATGTTTAGAAAAAAACCTTCTTTGTTTGCCCTTTGTTTGATTGGGTTCATTAATACCTAACAACCATCTGTATACGCGTCTATCTGTATAATCCTATTTGACTATTTTTAGTTTTTCTCACTTATATTTAATCAATTTTTCTCGATAAGCATCAATAGTATTTTGGATCTTATCTTGCCAATCAGTTGATGTATCTGCATCTAAAGTATCACCATGTTGTTGCGTGATTGTGTCAATGTTGTTTCTGATTTTGATCAATTCCTTACTTGACTGTTCGATAACTAAGATCATTAAGTCAAAAGAACATTTATTAAGGATGCCAATCCATTTTTTACAAAAAGTGGTATCCTCACGGCCAATTGTTGGTTGATTACACACTCGGAAGCCTCTAGGGATGAGACCCTCCTTGTGGTAATGTGAAATAGTCATTCTGTGTAAATAAAAGTCAACTTCTTTTTTCTTCAATTTGACCAGATCATTGAACACATCAGAATGTTTGTCAGGCCCAAAAACAGCTGTAATATCGTCAGTGTATCTAATTTGTGCGATTTCTGTATCGCTAAAACTCACAGTCTCTGAGATACCTGCGAATATGCCAGTCACATCATCAAAATCCTCCATGAATCACCAGTAAATAACTTCAATAGTCACAAAAAAATATAGGTATAAGCTCCTGCCCTGGATGTCAGCAGGGTCACGAGATACACAGTGAGGGTTCACTTAGTTCATAAGTAGATACAGCAGGTAATAAAGAATCATAGGCACTCCGTCTGAATAAAAAAAATGGGTGCAAATCCTATACAAATAAATAGGCAATACGATACCGCACGTGGACGAATATCAGAGGCAGCACTCCAAATGAATATCAGAAATCCTGTATTATTCAACAAATCATCATATCCAACGTTTCGGTCCTCAAACGGAACGTATCATCAGTGTGAGGTTGGTTGCTGGCATTTGCTCAAATGAGATTAAGAGTCAGTAATCACCACACTTATTAAGGTTATGGTGGGTAAAAAAAGTGACAAAATCCCTCCACAGTAAAGCATAAAGCAACTGAAAATATTACTGTATAATCTTTTGCATGTCTTAGACAGGTGAGCAAATGCCAGAAACCAACCTCACACTGATGATACCCATCAAGGTTGAAACATGTCTGTGAGTGCGTTTACTGGCTTTGCATCTCCCAAGCCCTTGCTTAAAAACTGTATCTAAAGCAGCATGCATTGGTTAAGGGTTGTTCATGTAATGTGAGCTTGCGATAAAAGGTGGCACTGTGTGCTCATTTGCATGTCATTTCCCAGAATCCCATGCTGCAGTGGAAGTGCTGTGTGCTGGGTGATAATGGTGAAAGACAGGGTTGCAGACCTGTCTCAGACATGCAAATGAATATACAGTAATATTTACAGTTGCTTTATGATTTACTGTGGAGGGTTTTTGTCACTTTTTTTTACCCACCATAACCTTAATAAGTGTGGTGATTACTGACTCTTAGTCTCATTTGAGCAAATGCCAGCAACCAACCTCACACTGATGATACC
Source organism: Ascaphus truei (assembly GCF_040206685.1). Classification (NCBI taxonomy): domain Eukaryota; kingdom Metazoa; phylum Chordata; class Amphibia; order Anura; family Ascaphidae; genus Ascaphus; species Ascaphus truei. The sequence continues at coordinate 241,477,217 of NC_134486.1, read as the reverse complement.
CATCAAGGTTGAAACATGTCTGTGAGTGGATATACTGGCTTTGCATCTCCCAAGCCCTTGCTTAAAAGCTGTGTCTAAAGCAGCATGCATTGGCTAAGGGTTTTTCATGTAATGTGAGCTTGAGATAAAAGGTGGCACTGTGTGCTCATTTGCATGTCATTTCCCAGAATCCCTTGCTGCAGTGGAAGTGCCATGTGCTGGGTGATAATGGTGAAAGACAGGGTTGCAGACATACAAATGAATATACAGTAATATTTACAGTTGCTATATATATATATATATATATATATATATATATATATATAATGGAAATATTACTGTATGCTCATTTGCATGTCTTAGGCAGGTCTGCAACCCCGCCTTTCACCATTATTACCCACATCATCACAGCACTTTCACTGCAGCATGGAATTCTGGGAAATGACATGCCACCTTTTGCTTCAAAACCATTCAACATTCAAGATCTACCCTTTGAGAAAGTGCTTGTATGTGACGAAACGCGTCAGGGAGCGTCACTACGTCACTACATCATCACACATGTGCATGACGGGCCGCATTGAGCACAGATCAACATTGCGACCAGCTACCATTGGACCATCTGAACCACATAGGATTGGTTTGATTGTCGGAAGTAACCTCTGGATTCCTGCACCAGCCTTCATCTTTCTGCAGCATCAAGTGACAGTTGAACTGTGGATCCTGGATGCAGACTGACCAGATTGGTGGTGATATATATCACAAATTGCCTTTTTAATACTTACCCTTGTGAGTGAATTTCCTCCCCCCCCCCTTCTTCCTTTTCCAGCAATAAATGTACTTTTTTATGCTATGGGGCGTGCACTCTTGTCTTTTTCCTGTAGGTACCTTCTGGATGTAGTTCATCCTGTTTGAGAGCCGACGGAGACCCCCATACCAGTGTCAATTGTTCAATTATTAATGGACTCTTTTTTTTACTATATGTAGTGATTTGTTATACAGTTTTATTGTCTTTTCACTAGTTAAGCACATAGGATATAATTTAACTTGTTTAGGGTTTATATATTTTTCATTTCCGTATTTTGATATCCCATTTATTGGTAATCACCTTATCACTTTTAAGCGCTACTTTATGCTTTTATATATATATATATATATATATACACTGGCGACACACTTTATTGAAGTGTGGCCAGTTCCGCAAGCAGGGAGATTTCCCGGCTTGCAAGTGGCATGCCCTCGGCGTGCCGCGCGTCACCGATGCGCGGTCACACGTCATCGGGTGCCTGCGCCCCCTGCACGCGCGTCCAGGGCTCCCCGAGGGAGCCCTGGTGTCCCGCGATGTGGGGGACGGCGGCAGGGGGTTCCGGGGGACCCGGCGGACCCAGAGAGGAGAGGGGGAAGCCGCGATCGGCGGGCCTCTCCTCCGCTGCTTCGGCGCGCGCCCGGCACCCTCCGGCGCGCGCCAAGTAACTGCTGCGGCCCGAGAACGGGCAAATGCTCGAATAAACTCGGCCGCACCAGTATATATATATATATACTTATATATATATATTTATTTATATTTGACTGATATTGATCTTTACTTATATTAGTGGATATCTCTATACTGCTGCGACACACTTCATTCGAGCAAATACCCAGTATGTACCTGGCAGATACCTGGAATGCGCCGCTCCTCACCTCTGACAAGCCCCGTTGCATTTGCCTTCCCAGCCTGGGTTCATGCCTGGCTGATGGGCGGCTGATCTGTTAAATGATAATGATTAGGATTTAATAGGCTGCAATGCTTCGCGTGTCTACCAGATGGCATAAATTCATGAATTGTAATGCAGTATATATATATATATACTGTGCAGTATTGCAGCCAGCGGGAATAAAATGCTTCAATCCCTGCCTGGAAAATAACTCAATGCACTCGGGCAGAAAACAGTCAAAAACCTCAATACACCCGGGTATACCCGAATTCGTGGGACTAGCCGAGCTCGAATAAAGTGTGTCGCCAGTGTATGTGGAAAAGAATGGGAGTCTGTTTGCATGCTATGTGGAATGTTTTATTAGTATTATATATGTATTTTGTTAAATATTTTTTTGCGTAGATTTTGTGCATAGAATATTTGTATATCTATTTTTTAAAAGTAGTTGTGTATATGTTATGTGAGATACAGTGGCGACATCCTTTATTCTAACTCGGCTAGCTCCGCGAATTTCAGATTATCCCGGTTATGTGCGGTTTTGTGTCTTTTTCGCCCGGAGTGAATTGCGTTATTTTCGCGCCCCTGATTTAAGCATTTTATTCTCGCTGTCTGCAATACTGCAATGCAGTGTAAAAACTCATGGGGGCATTTGCGAGCTGTTGTTAGAAACCATACACTGTATAATTGCATATACTTACCTGCCCTGTTAGAGGGTATAGAGCTACAGTAGCCTAGAATTTATTTGGGATACATACTCCTTTTTTGTCTACCCTTCAACCCTTCCTCCACCTTATTTTTAATTCGCCGCTAACATAGGATTTGGGTTCCAGGTTTCTGCTTATTCTGACTTAGCCGCGCTGGTTTGAAACGGCTTTCTCCGCCATTACGGTCAATGATAGGACCTTCCTTGCCGACGTGACCCTTTCTCGTCTGTTCAAATTGAGCCCTCTAGGTTGAACAGAACTGGAGTTATGGGTTCCATGTTTCTGCTCATTCTGACTTAGCCGTTTCAAAGCAGAGTGGCTTTCTCCGCCATTACGCTCAATGATAGGACCCTCCTCGCTGGCGTGACCCTTTCTCGCCGCAATTACTGGACGGACCCTGTATGGGTCAAGTGAGGGGGTTCCTAACATCTAGGGGCAAAAAAGAATTTTATTTCTAGGTGCCCTAGAACAGAAGTTCCCACGCCAATTACCCTGGTTCCCATGCCAATTGCGCGATCATTGCTCTTTTTTGACAATGTTGCCGATCTTGCGGCTTTGCGGTCTGGCAGTAAAAAAACAGTGCAGTAAGCCTCGACATTTGTTACACTGTCAAAGGAGCAAATGGAAACAATGTGAGACAAATCAACATGTCCTTTTATTGGTGGAGTCAGTACAAAAACATTTATTTACAAATACTGTACAGTGTTGAAACATTTTAAGTGCACAGCAATTCAAAACAGGTGTATGGTTTATTGCTACAGTACATGTGTGAAAACATTTGTCAGTCAGTATGGTTTATAGTCACATGTTTTAAATACAATACATTCTTTAATATCTTTAAAATATAAATATATAAATATAATTTAAAATAATCCGTTCTGTGGGTCTGAGCGGGTTGAAATTGCACCAGTACAGTCCTAGAGGGCAGCAAACAGGGCAGGTTTTCAGGGCAACCTTGAAAACCATGCCTGTTTGCGGCCCTCAGGGACTGGAGTCGTGCATGTCCTGTGTAAAAAAACACACAACAACGCTCTGCTCATTTTCTGCAGTTACTGTAGTCATTGTGTTTTTAATCCGTCCCTAGCCAAGCGTCAATCGGCTGACTGCGCCTGCATGTACTCTAATCCTTTTAGAGATGGGAGCTTACAGTGCACGAGTCACCCTACCCTACCAACCCCTCTCTCCACAGAGTCACAGAGTCGTTAATCTTCTGAATATTGCCATTGTGTTCTTAATCCGCCCATAGCCGAGCGACAAAGCTCAGTGCGCCTGCGTGTAATCACACCATCCCCCCCCCAACCCTTAGAGGCTTTGTTTATGGTAACGCTTTGGAAAATCCCTTCTCGAATTTGAAATGTAATTGTAAATGTAAATCTGATGTGCACAGCATTGTGAGAATTGAGAGTAAAAAAACCATTAACTGATTCATGTTGTTTTGTCATTCATTCTTATACTGTCGGGGGGGGGGGGGTGTGGTTGTTGTCAATGATTATGATTAGCAGGAAAGTGAATAAATATTTATTTTATTTTGTCAGGACTCAAAAAATACAAATATAAAAATAATCATGAATAATACATACTGCAGCCTTTATTAAATTCTTCTGGCAGATTGAAATCGGAGAAACATTTACAAAACATTTGTAAAACATGGAGATACATGAATAATGCACATTTATAAGAATATTATTTAATAATATATACTGTAATGTACTGTATAATATATATATATACTGTATACTGTATATACTGTATAGTAATATTATTTTAACCATCTTTATCTTTTCCTCATTCTGTCTACAGTACAGTAGTTCATTGAGAGAGGAGAGGTTTTGTGTACATTATTACTGCTGTTTATATACTGTACATTTTACTGTACAAACAGATTAGACTGGACACAAAAACCCACCTCCCCCCAGGCCACCCGTTTTTTCCTGAAACGACAAGAAAACAAAAAATTAGTGCAGTTACTGTACTGTACTGTATGTGCGTACTGTATTATGGCATTGTGTGATGTGTAGAACTACTGTAGGTGGCTGGTGCTGCTTTCTCTGTAAAGAAAAAAAAATGAGCAGTTAGTAGGCAGTTACTGTAGTATTGTCAAACTAGTCTACTGTATACTGGAACTACTGTATACTCTGACTACTGTTAAATTCTATGTACTGTAACCTGATGGCTGCTGCTGCTCTCTCTGTAAAGAAAAAACTAACTACTGTATTGTAGATGGACGTTCACAGAGGTACACAATTTGGAGACGTTTATAAGGTGAAATTATAATAAGGCTTTATTGTGCCTTTTCCTTTTCATCAGGAAATCATCCAAACACAGGGGGGGGGGGGAAACAAAGCTTCCATTCACTTGGGAGTATTTCTAGTGAAATCCTATGCAATTAGTTCACATCTCCATTAGTTAAGCATTCCTCCCAACCCCAAACATATAGCATGAAATAAGCAGATATTAGCTGTCTCTTAAGAATAAAAGTCTTATCTGTTTCTTGGAGGGAAAATCTTCTCACTTCCTGATTCAGCTTCAGGTGTAGTAGTTTTCCCTGTGTCTTGAAATCAGCTCTGTTGTGCAGAGCTCAAGACTGGTCAGCTCCAGAGATCTGGGTTTCTTTTGGTCAGTCGCTCCTGGGACTCAAGAACCTCTGCTCTGTCTCTCCAAAGGTCAGCTCTCAGTCAGAGCTAAAGAGAGTCACTTCCTGTCTCAAAGGCAGGCTTTTTGTAAACAATATAATCAGGCAGGTGGTGTTTAGTAATTAACTACCACACTGCTAGATTAAAGGAACATTACTGAACACGGATAAGTCCCCTGTTACATGTATACTATGACTATCTGGAAAGAAAAAAATCTGTGCCATACTTACCTGTATCATACTGTACTTACAATACTAAAGCACAGTACTACTTTCCTGATGCTTGCCCATTACGCGCAATGACAATGGGCAACACAGTGGCAATATGGTCTATATATTTATTGCAGCGTTCCACGGTGAGTACATCATTCCAAAAACTCATTATGCCTTTCAACAACTCGTCCTTTTTGGAGGGTTTCGCCACTTTCCGGATATGGTCCTTCAGCTGATGCCAGACCATTTCGATCGGATTGAAGTCTGGCGATCTGTCATTGGAAAAAAAGGACAATTGGTTTAAGAGCTAAAAACAGTGGGGAACAAAAATGGGACATGGTCTACTGCACTTACTCCGCTGGCGTCTTCACCCAGTTGATGCCGCGCTCAAGGATATGCGCTGTTGACGCGGTGTGCTTCGGATCGTTGTCCTGGTAGAAGCGGTGACCATTGGGGTACTCGCGTGTGATGTATTGCACAATGTTGTCTTGGAAGAAAGCTTTATTCATGAATCCTATAGCAAGAAAAGAAAAGTGCTCAAAAAACTGCACAATAGTAGAGTACAGTGCATACAGTAAGGTAACACTAGTAAAGTACAGTGCATTAGGCGACATTATATTTGATACATTTTACCTTCAAAGATGACAATGCAACCCGGTCCACGCCTAGAGATGGCACCCCACACAAGCAGCTTTACAGGGTGTTTTGGCCGTGGCTTCAAAGATATGCGGCCTTTTTTGTGGAATGCAAAGCTTGCAAATCTCTCCAGCGACACAGTAGACTCATCATTGAAGATGCAATCCTGGAAAGTCTCCCCACTGTCGATCCATGCCTGGAACACTCTTTTGATTTTGTTTGCGTCCCGTATCATGGGGTACGCTTTGTAATTACAAAGAATAAAAAAAATTAGCGGTACAGTACAGTTTGCTAAACAACACTTTTACAGTACCTCCTGTACTGTCCAGTACTAACCTCACACGTCCATATTTCCATCCAATGCGGCGTCTCATCTTCTTTATGCTGCTCTCGGATAGTCAGATTGTGCTTTTCCTGCAGAGGGTTTTTAACTCTTAATGCACTCCTCTCATCATTCTCCTCACTTATTTTGTCCACCAGAAGAGTTGTCTCCCTACAATGTAAAGAAAATATATTGTTTTATTAATATGCAGCAATATAAAATGTACAACATTATTACAGTAGATACAGAACTGTGCTGTAGATGTACTGTACTGTATGAACAGTACAGCACGTACAGTTTTCTATATATTTTTTTTGTTAAGTTTTATAAATATACTTACGCGTTAGTTACCCTTGGTGCCCTTTTGCATTCTCTGTTTTTTCCGTATGCATGATAGCTCACGGTGGTTGCTGGCACAACGAGGCCAGAAGTAGCTAACCAGCGTTGGATAGCAGCTGTTCGGTGTCCGCTCGTGTACATCTCCTTAAGTCGCATGCTGAGCTCCTTTGAAATCTTTTTAACAGGCATTGCTGCGAGTAGAAAGAAATACAAACACAAGAATGTATATTCGATGTTTAGTCGATGTGTATTCTACTGTATGTGCAGTCAATACACAAAATGGATGGTGTATTTATACTGTAATGACTCACATTAGAGTATGCCCACTTTCAACACCTGTACCTGGTAGCCATGCATAAAAGGTTACACACTTTGCATAGCCCACCACTCCATGATCTTTATCTGAACTTGCCCTTGTCCAGGTACTGCATTGTGCCACCTGCTTCCATGGAGCAACCCCGTTTCTATGGACGCAGGAACCCACTCGCCTCTGCCGTGCCTGTCAAGCTGAAAAAGCGAAAGGCGGTTGCCGTTTCCACGCCAAGGCAAAAGCGACAGGCTAAGGCCAATAAAGAAAACCTTCTGCTGACCCCAAAGGCTAAGGGTTTTCATAGATGTAAGCCTCATTATGTGAAGAAGATATACGGTGATGTACTCTCGACGCAAAACGAATGGGAGCCAACCCATCGAACCCGCAGACCACTTCCTCACATATGCTTCGACGACTCTGCTGTAGCTATCCCGGAAATATTCAGCCCGTCTTCTCCACCCCCATCTTCTCTGGTTCCATCCGACGACGCTGCCGCCTCTGAAATCCACGGGTCACTGTCTACTTTGCTCTTCGACGACTCTGCTTCTCGCCCGGAAATCCAAAGGTCACTTTCTCCATCCCTCTTCGACGACGCTGCCACTTCACCTCTACCGGGTATCCACAGGTCACCTCCTCCACTCTTCCTCGATGTCGATGCCGCTTCTGTCCATGGAACCCCCATCTCATCCTCCGTTGCACCCATCCCCCCAGATGTCCAGATGCCATGCACAAGAAGCAGCTCGTTAGACTGGATGCTGAATGGGATAAGTGTGGATCTCCCCGGGAATTCTATTGTGCTAGCAAAGATAGATCTGTTTCTGGAGACAATGTTTAATGTGGAGCAACGGATGCTACAAATGGATCATCGGAGAGATCGACGAATGTAGAAGATAGAGGCTGACATAGCGGGCATACATTATTTGCTCGGTGCTAATGCCCCTGTTTCCCCGACGCCGGAGCAGGGATGTGACATGGATGTGATGAATGGGACCTTCGACCCCTTCCATCACCAAGCGCACCCTCTCCACCAGAAGATGTAGTGTACATGTATGCCGTTGAGGAGGACATGACAACCCCGTTAAGACCACGCCAGGAGACAACACGGCGACCACGACTGGAGGAAAGCTTCCTCCCAGACAACCTACCATCGTCCGTCGCCTCAAGCACACCCGCTCCCAAAAGACCTACACCCGCTCGCATCGAAACGGTGCCCGACATCACCCTGTGCGATCTGCCACCGAAGCTCAGGGAAAAAGTATAGGGTGATGAGTGCTGGTGCACCCCACAAGTATGCCTTGTTCATATTTAAGCACCATGTTCCCTACTATTTGTTCTGCGAAGGAAATCGCGTTAAAATGGCGCTTCCTGCCAATTTAAGGAAAAACATTCCAATTACAATTACAGATCCTGTAATGAAAGGCGTTCGAGACTGCATTAATGGCATTTTGCGCTATGCAAGGCATCGGCCTTGGATGGACAATGTGGAGGACTTTCAGTGAGACCACACTGTTGTGCTGAACTGTATTGTACTGTACTGTACATGTTTTGCCCTACAGTACCTGCTGTACTTAAAAAAAGGAGATGTTGTTGTGTGCTTTTTTACACAGGACATGCACGACTCCAGTCCCTGGGGGCCGAAAACAGGCACGTTTCTCAAGGTTGCCCTGAAAACCTGGCCTGTTTGCTGCCCTCTAGGACTGTATTGTTGATGTTTTTAATTGCTGTGCACTTAAAATGTTTCAACATTGTACAGTATTTGTAAATAAATGTTTTTGTACTGACTCCACCAATAAAAGAACATGTTGATTTGTCTTACATTGTTTCCATTTGCTCCTTTGACAGTGTAACAAATGTCGAGACTTACTGCACTGTTTTTTACTGCCAGACCGCAAAGCCGCAAGATCGGCAACATTGTCAAAAAAGAGCAATGATCGCGCAATTGGCGTGGGAACTAGGGCAATTGGCGTGGGAACTTCTGTTCTAGGGCACCTAAAAATAAAATTCATTTTGCCCCTAGATGTTAGGAACCCCCTCACTTGACCCCAACAGGGTCCGACCAGTAATGGCGGCGAGAAAGGGTCACGCCAGCGAGGAGGGTCCTATCATTGAGCGTAATGGCGGAGAAAGTCGCGCTGCTTTGAAACGGCTAAGTCAGAATGAGCAGAAACATGGAACCCATAACTCCGGTTCTGTTCAACCTAGAGGGCTCAGATTGGGTCACTTTGTAGTCCTAGTTCAGGCAGGATTGCATGGCAAATAGCGACCCTCTCGTGGCAACAGAACGGAGTCAGGGTAATCGCACAATTGGCGTGGGAACTAGGGCCTAGGTCAAGTTCACGGCCAATTGGCGTGGGAACTTCTGTTCTAGGGCACCTAGAAATAAAATTCATTTTGCCCATAGATGTTAGGAACCTGGCACTGTATACTGTAGAACACACACAATGTAAATGATACTGTACATGTAGAATAAATGCATAGTTTTATTTTTCGGGTTTATTACACAGTATTCTGTACGGCCGGAACAAGAGCAAAAAAACTGTAGACGTGGGGTTTTAAATCCGATTCAGCAATGTGCAAGCATTGTCACACAACGCGATATTATCCATCGAAATCCCCCCATTAGCCGTTTTCTTTTCTGAGGAAAAACAAAAAGAAAAGTTTTAATGTACAGTAATGGTCACCCCCCTAAAGAAGTACCCAGCCAGCCCCACCAATAATTTTCTCCTGTTCACATACGCATGCGCCTAGCGTTCCACCAATAGTTCAGTATCTGTAATACAGTACTGTAGAAGCCGCTCAGCCAATAATATTGCTTACAGGGGAATCGCTTGACTTTGGAATCGCACCGATATTTATACAGTATTGTCAAAATAAAAAAAACAGAAAATAATACGGCAACAATACTCACCATAGTATTTCCCATTCAGCTGGTGCCGGCGCCGGTCCACTGCCAGTCCAGTGTTCTTCATCATCCACGTCGATAGTTTGCAGCGGGACTAGTCCACCTGTAGTCAGCTGGTGAGTCTGAAAATTGCTTAGGTACATGCAAGCTTCATCAAAACTGCACGCGAAATCCGGCTCAGCCTCAGGCTCAGGCTCAGGGTTGTCACTGACGGCGGAACCGTCATTGGAAGCCGGTGCTGGTGCTGGTGCATTGCTTGGCAGCGACTGTCGTTTCTTAGTTGGTTTTAACACGACCCTTCGCTTTTTGCCACCTTCATGATCATAGATACCGGAAAAATCCCGTGATACACACCAATACCCTCCAACATATGGTGGCTCAATACGATGAAAACAAGGATCGCTACATAACCTTTTCCTTATTGCACTGTTCCACGTATGAGGATTTGGCGAAAATTTGTAAAACTCATAGTTTTCGATAAAATACTGATACATTTTAACAACTGTTGCCATCTTATCTTCTGTTGCATTAATCGCGGCCCATATCAAATACGCATAACTTCTGTCGGGTTTTTGGAAAGCGGGCTGCACTTGAACACTCATGGCGGGCGGGTCTCTGGAGAATACTGTAACCGAAACTGGTCTTTGTCTTTCTTTAATATGAAAAGCCTAAATTGATACATTTTTGCAACCTCTTCCTTCAGTCTCAAGGCCAAGTTACAATGGCACACTGTGGTACAGTGTCTTTTTTAAATGAAACACCTGCAAGCCGACACATTACTGAAGCGCATGCGCATTACAATTCATGAATATCTGCCATCTGGCGGACACGCGAAGCATTGCAGCCTATTAAATCCGAACCATTATCAATAAACCCATCAACCGCGCGTCAGCCGGGCATGACCCGTGGCTGGGAACGCAAAATGAACGCGGCATGCGCCAGGTGAAGAGCGTCGCATTCCAGGTACAAGCCAGGGAAAAAACGGTGATTGTTAGAATAAAAGCTGCCGCAGCAGTATTAGTATGAGAAAAGTTAATAATATCATATTGTTGCATGTTATATAAATATGCATTCACTGTGTAGCAATCAGACTAGTCAGCCCAAAATAGTTTTTTGGTGCCACCGGTCAGCAATTAGCTGTAATAGAGGAGGGTATATTAAGCCTCAGTGCCCTCCAGTTGGACATACTGTACCTCTAATCAAGTGACTGAAATCACGAAACGTATTGGGAGAGCAGAACAAGACAGCCTGTTTGTGATCCATCCTTTTGAAAAGCCCATGTGTGTGAAGTTTGAGTATACAGTGGGGTTCAGTGCTGAGCAAATGTCCTGTTTGATTTTATGCTGTTATTCGTCTATGACACTAAATGAATTACTTGTATTTCCTTTTATTGAATATAAAAACAGAATTATACTATTGGCGTGCTTTGCGCTTTTTTCCTTTTTCTTGTTTTTATAAGTTCTATAAAATACCTTGGCCACTTTAAACATGACTACTGGGAACTGGCATCCACTAATTTTATTATGTTATAACAAGCATCGGTTTTGCATTAGAAATATGTATACATTACATGAGTAGTAATGTGACTCCTATATTATGCATTTTCAATGTGGAGCATGATTCTGAAACATTGGCTTCATAGAATATGCAATGATGGGCAATTTATTAAATAATGTTTTGTATATCAATGTTTTTTTAAACTGTTGTTAAAATAAATACATAAATAAATCTGTCTAATATTTACACGTAGAATGCTGCAATACTTGCAAATTTATACCGGAAGAAGAAACAAATCTGGAGACTATTTAAAACATTAATTGGAATAAATACTAAACCATGAAGCTGCACAAAGTTGTTACACTATTACATATATTAATGTCTTTACTTTGCTTATTTTTATTTTTTATTTTTTATGAAGTACCTGTGTGGGATAACCACCAGTTGAATTTTATCAAAACATGTTGTAAGTTCTTAAGCAGTGCATCTGTTTTTTGTTGAATATACTGCATTTTAATGTAAACTATACCTAGAATACTTTAATAAGCAGAATAAATATGGAATTGAATAAACATGAAAAAAGTGATCAGGAAATGTTTCTTTCATGACAAATCGTGTAAATAAGCTTAAATTATACGATTACTTTTATTAAGTATTGGCATTTTCAGAAATAATTTATTGGGTACCGTGTGCATAACATAAGAATGTTTGGTTATATTGCACCATTTATGTATACTAAAAATATTAGGGCTTAGATACTGTAGTATTGGTTGTAATTGATTTTCTAGATTATGGAGTTTGACATTTGTAATCAAGTTATCAATGTTGGTCAGTGGAAAGCGCTGAAGATGACACATTAGGGACATCACTTAGCTATTTTTTTTAAATGCCAGGATCTGCAAGCATAGATTGTGAATTGATTTAGATGATGATTAATATATATATACTGTGCTCAACAAATAATAATAACCACTCGCCCATGGCGAGTGGATTTAGGCCGCTGGCGAGCCGTGCTGCAGTCTATTAATTCCCCTGCTTGCGCCAAAATGTTCAAATTATTATTATTATTTTTTATAAATAAATAATTCCTCTCGCTGATTGGTCTGACGCGGGGAAGAGGGCCGGCTGGCAGCTCTGGGTCAGCCTCTCTCTCCCCCCTCCCCTCGATCCCCGCTTGCTGCCAAGGGCTCTAACTTCCGTCCCCATGGATGCAGCCGGTGGGGGCGCGCGCTAGCAAGGTTAGCTGCTGGATCCAGCGCGTTTCCCATCGGGGAGGATGTCCCCCGCATGCCCCCACATACTCAATTTCCCCCCCGATGTTCCCCGCAGGCCCCCCGATGTTCCCCGCAGACCTCGATGTCGCCCGCAGGCCCCAGATACCCACATACCTCTGGTGAGTTGGACTCCCGGCTCCATTCCGGCTCCATCTCACCCTCTCTCCCATCTCTCTCACCCTCCCTCCCGTCTCTCTCACCCGTCTCTCTCACCCTCTCTCCCGTCTCTCTCACCGTCTCTCTCACCCTCTCTCTCCGTCTCTCACCCTCTCCCCCGTCTCTCTCACCTGTCTCTCTCACCCTCTCTCCTGTCTCTCTCACCCTCTCTCTCCGTCTCTCACCCTCTCTCTCAGTCTCTCACCCTCTCTCTCCGTCTCTCACCCTCTCCCTTTCTCACCCTCTCCCTGTCTCACCCTCTCTCTGTCTCACCCTCTCTCTGTCTCACCCTCTCTCTGTCTCACCCCCTCTCTGTCTCACCCTCTCTCTGTCTCACCCTCTCTCTGTCTCACCCTCTCTCCGTCTCTCACACTCTCAGTCTCTCACCCTCTCTCTCACCCTCTCTCTCCCTCTGTCCGTCTCTCACCCTCTCCCTGTCTCAACCACTCCATGTCTCACCCTCTCCCTGTCTCACCCTCTCTCTGTCTCACCCTCACTCTGTCTCAAACTCTCTCTATCTCACCCTCTCTCTGTCTCACCCTCTCTGTGTCTCACCCTCTTTCACCCTCTCTCACCCTCTCTCTGTCTCTTAACCTCTCTCACCCTCTCTCACCCTCTCTCCGTCTCTCACCCTCTCTCCCGTCTCTCTCACCCTCTCTCCCGTCTCTCTCACCCGTCTCTCTCACCCTCTCTCCCGTCTCTCTCACCCTCTCTCTCCGTCTCTCACCCTCTCTCTCTGTCTCTCACCCTCTCCCTGTCTCACCCTCTCCCTGTCTCACCCTCTCTCTGTCTCACCCTCTCTCTGTCTCACCCTCTCTCTGTCTCACCCTCTCTCTGTCTCACCCTCTCTCACCCTCTCTCCATCTCTCACCCTCTCTCACCCTCTCTCCGTCTCTCACCCTCTCTCCCGTCTCTCTCACCATCTCTCCCGTCTCTCTCACCCTCTCTCCCATCTCTCTCACCGTCTCTCTCACCCTCTCTCCCGTCTCTCTCACCCTCTCTCTCCGTCTCTCACCCTCTCTCTCCGTCTCTCACCCTCTCCCTGTCTCATCCTCTCTCTGTCTCACCCTCTCTCTGTCTCACCCTCTCTCTGTCTCACCCTCTCTCTGTCTCACCCTCTCTATGTCTCACCCTCTCTCTGTCTCACCCTCTCTCCGTCTCTCACCGTCTCTCCGTCTCTCACCCTCTCTCTCACCCTCTCTCCATCTCTCACCCTCTCTCCATCTCTCACTCTCTCTCACCCTCTCTCCATCTCTCACCCTCTCTCCCGTCTCTCTCACCCTCTCTTCCGTCTCTCTCACCCTCTCTTCCGTCTCTCTCACCCTCTCTCCCGTCTCTCTCACCCTCTCTTCCGTCTCTCTCACCCCTCTCTCTCACCCTCTCTCCCGTCTCTCTCACCCTCTCTCTCCGTCTCTCACCCTCTCTCTCCGTCTCTCACCCTCTCCCACCCTCTCCCTGTCTCACCCTCTCCCTGTCTCACCCTCTCTCGTTCTCACCCTCTCTCTGTCTCACCCTCTCTCTGTCTCACCCTCTCTCTGTCTCACCCTCTCTCTGTCTTACCCTCTCTCTGTCTCACCCTCTCTCCGTCTCTCACCCTCTCTCCGTCTCTCACCCTCTCTCCGTCTCTCACTCTCTCTCACCCTCTTTCCGTCTCTCACCCTCTCTCCGTCTCTCACTCTCTCTCACCCTCTCTCCGTCTCTCACCCTCTCTCCGTCTCTCACCCTCACTCCCGTCTCTCTCACCCTCTCTCCCATCTCTCTCACCCTCTCTCCCGTCTCTCTCACCTATCTCTCCATTTCTCACCCTCTCTCTCCGTCTCTCTTACCCTGTCTCACCCTCTCCCTGTCTCACCCTCTCCCTGTCTCACCCTCTCCCTGTCTCACCCTCTCTCTGTCTCACTCTCTCTCTGCCTCACAATCTGGATCTGGATATTTTAGTTACCCTGTATATCTTAACTGCCCTATACTACACCGAAATAACTTATACTGCTTTCTTCCAGATCTGACTCAAGCTTCACACAGAAGACATCGGAATCCCCCGTAACCCAGAAGACAGGTAGGGAACACCTCCCATCCAATGTATAACATTGCGGGAATTAGGTACCTGGACATTGAGGGTCTGCGGATCAGGTAAGATCCCAGGCGGGATTGCTGCTTTAAATATTGTGAAGCGGGGGCATCCATGCACTAGTTAAGGGGTGCAGGAAACTAGTCATTCACATCTGGCTTTTTTTTCTAGATTTGACATTTAAACACACACTCACACACACAAGGACTAATTGTAGTATAATGTAATACAATAAATAAACTTATGTCAAAAACGAATGTTCTTACTAGGAATTTATTCAATTTATTTCATTTATAGGTTTTTTTTAAATGCGGGGCTGGGGGCGGGATTAGAGGCGGGGTTGGAGGTGGGGTTGGGGGCGGGACTAGAGGCGGGGTTGGAGCGGGACTAGGTGGTGAGTAGATTTTTTGGTTCGGCGAGTAGATTTTTGGGTGATTTGTCAAGCACTGTATATATATATATTTCTATTTTGCATTGAAGTATCTTTTACAATCTTTAAATTTAGAGATCTTGATGCAGATTGACAAAAAGAAAGCATTAATGAGTACCAATGGAGTCCATATGATCTTTAATTTATGGGAACATTATAGCACAGTATATACCGTTGTTCTCACAATAAAATACTATTCAAGAGATTGATTTGGATTATTGATTTCAGCCACAAGTACATACATGAATAATACCAACACCAGTCGTTAGTCAAATATAATTTATTGGTCACGTACCTTGGGTATATTTAACATATTATCGCACTCAGGACACCGCACGATATCAACCAGGGGACCCCCACAATTTCAGAAATAGAATGCCTGGTAGTTGTATTTCTGTGATCACGTTTGTCCTGCGCTCAGAACCAAGTACACTTCTGGTTCAGCCGCCGTTGAGGTCTGTTAGGTTTGTCTGGCACACAAAAATTATCAGGAAACACATTCAGGCAGCCAGCCAGCCAATGGGCAAGCTAGGGAAACAGGGAAGGCCAGCTAGCGTAGCGTTTCTTAAAACAAGTTAATTCCAACAGCAGCATCTATTCACAGCAAAAGCAACTCAATTTCAGCATCGTAGACATTTTAGTAAGAGAAAACAACGTTAACTCATTGCACACCTAGGTCATCAG
This sequence comes from Ascaphus truei, assembly GCF_040206685.1. NCBI lineage: Eukaryota > Metazoa > Chordata > Amphibia > Anura > Ascaphidae > Ascaphus > Ascaphus truei. The sequence continues at coordinate 241,461,377 of NC_134486.1, read as the reverse complement.
AAACACAACAAAACTCCATTCTCATTACATTCCACCTGTTGGTTCTGAGGCCTAAACTTAACTAAAGCAGTTAATAAACAAAAACTTTGACTAGATATTTGCAAGTATGAACCATAAGAGACAGAAACAGACATAACTTCTGTTACAATCACCTGTTGTCTCTGAGGGCTCATTCAGTATACAAGCATGGTCTTAATTGGTAAAAATTTGTACAGTGGGTTTAGTAGGCAATTTTCAATTTATCATTGTATGTCTTTATTTAAATAGCGCCATAAATATACATATCGCTTCACAGTAGTGCTACGTGTTGTAATCATATAAATAACAAATACTGTAATATAAATAACAGGTCATGGGAATAAGTGCTTCAGACATAAAAGTAACATTAAGGAAGAGGAGTCCCTGCTCCGAGGAGCTTACAATCTAATTGGTAGGTAAGGCGAACGTACAGAGACAGTAGGAGGGAATTCTAGTAAATGCCACATGCATAATAAAACTCCTAGCACTATCATGATAAGGATTTGCAGGCTCTATATCCCATCTCCCCCAACCAACAAACCACCTGCATTATCTTCTTCCTGCAATTTCTGTATTTTTAAAGCATAAAGTATTTTTGTTGGGTATATTGATCAATGCTAGGCATCTAGTGACAATAATCATAGTCCAATATGTCAAAGTCTTGGCAAGTCCATGGAACAGCTATGAACAGATATCCATTTCGAAATGGCTCAGCAGATCCAGAAATCTGTTTGGTTAGGTGCTGGCATGTTGTCACAAAGGTGATGGTCGACCACCTTGCTCCTGGAACTGGAATCACCATATATAACAGAAAAAAACAAAAAAAAACACTTTAAACAATACAGTAGGAATCAATCTGTATGAAGGTTAATACGCAGACCTATTTTCCCCATACACGAGCACTTAACGGGTACTTTCCCGTTCTACTGCACTAACCTTTCTCTGCTGCAACTCCGGGTCCCCTCATTCCACCTGTATGGTAATTGGAGCTGGGACGACTATATTGACTGTACCAAGCATAGTGCCTGCCTCAATATATTGGTCTATATTTGTATCCCAGTCAGCTGTATTTGTCACCGATAAGTGTCAGTCTCTATCATCAACTCCCCCGTCATGCACCCACTTTGCTTCAGTTTGGTATCTAAGTTGAACACCAGGAGGGCAGTGGTCCTTATATTCTGATGTCATATACCCCCTACGGAATGTCAAGTTTTTGCGTCATGAGTAACTCTATGGTATGGTGTTCTATCACCTGTTTTCCAACCCTCTGAGAGTGTGCTATCCAGTGAGTGCTTTCACCTACCCCTCCAGCAACCCATTGCTATATTCAATTAGACCCACAGCTTGTGGGTGATAAGGAATATGCATTGTCCATTGTACTCCACTGTCCTTTGCCCATGGCTGGACCATGGATCTAGGGACATATGTACTCTGATTTTATTGAATCTCTTCGGGGATCCCGTAGACTAGGCCTACCTGTGGCAGAGATTTAAGAGTAGCTTCTTAGTCTGCTTGTTTACTGGGGTAGGCCTTGAGGACCCCAGAGAAAGTGTCCACCATGGTACAACAGTAGTCAATCTGCCATATTTGTCCTCATCCATCTCCATGTCTTAGGGCCCCAGTAGCCTTTTTCTCAATAGGTCATTTCTTAATTTCTGAGTAAAGGGCACATACGTCTCTGACTGCAGTGACCAGGTACAAGGTAATTGGGAGCCCTCTGGCCATTGCCCATATATATGAAGCTTTCCTCCTGCAATTACCAGCTCTTTCATGCGCCCAGTGGGCCGCTTATACAGAACTGAATCTGTGGCTTTGGTGGGCCAGGCTTTAGGCAATTTATCTGCTTCTTCATTGAATGCATCTTTTGCATGGGCACTGATATGCCTGATGGAGATGTCTCAAGTCAGTGCTTGCATCCAGATATATACCCACATTGCTGGACTGCACCACACTGGCTTGCCTTGAATAGACCACTTATTCACTTTCCATGTGGGCATCTAAGTGGTGCAGGCTTCATAGCAGGCCCAGCTGTCTGTATAAATGTGTACGGATCCTTCAGTCTTCTCTAGTACCATCACAATCTCTTTGAGTTCTACATACTGCTGCGGCAGCTTTTATTCTTAGTAATCACTGGCATGTACCTGGCATGTTCCTAGAATGCCACTCTATTCACCTGGAGCATGCCGGGCTCCTTTTGCCTTCCCAGCCAGGCGCATTACACGGCTGACGCGCGGTTGATGTGTTAATTGATAATGGTTCAGGATTTACTAGGCTGCAATGCTTCGCGTGTCCGCCAGATGGCATAAATTCATGACTTATAATGCGCCGAATCAGTAATGTGTCGGCTTGGCTTGCAGGTGTTTCGTTTAAAAAAGATACTGTACCACAGTGTGCCATTGTAACTTGTCCTAGGCCTTGAGACTGAAGGAAGAGTTGCCAAAATGTATCAATTTAGGCTTTTCATATTAAAGAAAGACAAAGACCAGTTTTAGTTTGTGTTACACTATTCTCCAGAGACCCACCCGCCATGAGTGTTCAAGTGCAGCCTGCTTTCCAAAAACCTGACAGAAGTTACGCGTATTTGATATGGGCTGCGATTAATGCAACAGAGGATAAGATGGCAACAGTTGCTCAAATTTATCAGTATTTTATCGAAAAATATGACTTTTACAAATTTTCCCCAACTCCTCATACGTGGAAGCGTGCAGTAAGGAAAAGGTTATGTAGTGACCCCTGTTTTCACCGTATTGAGCCCCAATTTGTTGGAGGGTATTGGTGTGTATCACCGGGTTTTTCCCGTATCTATGATCATGGAGGCGGCAAAAGGCAAAGGGTCGTGTTAAAACAAACTAAGAAGCGACAGTCGCTGCCAAGCAATGCGCCAGCACCAGCACCATCACCAGCACCGGCTTCCAATGATGGTCCCACTGTCAGTAACAACCCTGAGCCTGAGGCTGAGCTGGATTTGTCGTGCAGTTTTGATAAAGCTTGCATGTACCTACAAAGCGATTTCCAGCCTCACCTGCTGACTACAGATGGACTAGTTCCGCTGCCAACTATCGACGTGGATGATGAAGAAAGCTGGACTGGCAGTGGACCAGCGCCGGCACAAGCTGAATGGGAAATTCAATCGTGAATACTGTCTTGTTGCCGTATTATTTTGGTGGGGCTGGCTGGGTACTTCTTTAGGGGTCTGACCATTACTGTACTGTACTGTACATTAAAATTTTTCTTTTTCTTTTTTCTCAGAAAAGAAAACGGCTAATGGGGGGATTTCGATGGATAATATTGTACTGTATGCTGATGTTTTCCGGCCGTACAGTATACTGTGTAATAAACCCTGATTAAATAAAACTATGCATTTATTCTACATATTCAGTATCGTTTCATTATTTGTCTTCCACAGTATACTGTACAGTGGTATACAGTGCCTAACATCTATGGGCAAAAATAATTTTATTCCTAGGTGCCCTAGAACAGAAGTTCCCACGCCAATTGCCCGTGAACTTGACCGCGGCCCTAAGTAGTTCCCACGCCAATTGCGCGAATATAATGTAAAAAAACCCGTTCTGTGGGTCTGAGCGGGTTGAAATTTACCTGGTCCCCATGCGGGGGGACCCTTGTCATAGTGGCAAAATATCAGCCTCCCAAGACCCCCGGAACCGGACGTACCAAAAGACAGTTTAAAAGCACATTACCAAAGTGGCTTTTTTTCTGCCATGCAAGTCAGTCAATGGCAGAAACCTGAACTTTAACATCACCCTGACTCCGTTCTGTTGACACGAGAGGGTCGCAATTTGCCATGCAATCCTGCCGCAACTAGGGCTACATGGTGACCGAATTTGAGCGCTCTAGCTCGAACAGAACCGGAGTTCTGGGTTCTAGGTTTCTGCTCATTGTGACTTAGCCGCTTCAAAGCTTTCTCCGCCATTTGTACTCAATGGTAGGACCCTCCTCGCCGGCGTGACCCTTTCTCGCCGCCATTACTGCTCGGACCCTGTTGGGGTCAAGTGAGGGGGTTCCTAACATCTACGGGCCAAATAAATTTTATTTCTAGGTGCCCTAAAACAAAAGTTCCCATGCCAATTGACCTAGTTCCCATGCCAATTGCCGTAGTTCCTACGCCAATTGCGCGACCAGCCAGTAAAAAAACAGTGCAGCAAGCCTCTACAGTACACAGTACATTTGTTACACTGGCAAAGCAGCAGATGGAAACATTGTGAGGCAATTCAACATGGTCTTTTATTGGTTATTTACAATATTGAAACATTTAAAGTGCACAGCAATTCAAAACATCAAGAAAACAAAACATTTTTGGTGCATGGGGCAAAGGGAGTTAAAGTGACTTGCTTTTTATGTGCTGTATTTGGGGGTTGTCTTTGGGGCTTTTATTCATCCAATTATTATGATCAACTAAAAACAAAAAACAAAACTGTGCGCTACTACCTAACTACCTATTAAGTATAAATGTAGAAATATACACAATTCAGTGACTATACCATCAAATAAGTGATGAAAAATTAATAAAAAATTAAACCACAAATCCCACAGTGAGATAATTATGTATTAAATAATAAATGCCACATAACCGTGTTGGGGATAAGGGCGTCTGCAGCTGTAAACGCAGGGGTGGCTCAAGCACCCAACACACACTAAGAGAATGGAAACAAAAGAAAACAGCGCACAACGCCAAATAGTGAAGCAAATTCAACAATATATTATCAAATTAAAAAAGGGGTAATATATCTGCGTGCATGAAAAAGATTGGTAAAGGCATGTAGTGTGTATCACACTGTTTACCACTCGGCAGCTGTTAGCTGTTCCCTGAAGAAGTAGTTAATTCTACGAAACGCATTGGATGTAACATTCTATTGCCTTATATCTGCCTATATTGGCCTTTGTCCATACACTGGCCTCTCCTATTTTTATTTCATCCTGTGTGCTGTTTTGGACACTTGTGAGAGACTTTGTAAGACTGTTCAAACTTCCCTATTGAATCCACCACTGCTGTGGAGACAGTGACGTCACTACACAGCGTCCCGCGATGGAGCGGCATCGTGGCACGCTGAGGGCACCCCAGTGAGCTGTGGTCTTACCTCTGTGCAGAGGATATACCTGCTGAGGTATAGGACCAGCTCCATATCGGCCAGGAAGCCGGAGCGATTTCACCGAGCCCCAATACCAGCTGCTGAACCTGGCTGCATGAAGGGAAATCCCCTTGGGAGTGAAAGACTGACGTTCTGCCCCAGAATCAACTGAGCTGCATCAGCAGAGGGAAACAAGCACCTGAATCTACAGCTAACAGCTGCCGAGTGGTAAACAGTGTGATACACACTACATGCCTTTTACCAATCTTTTTCATGTACGCAGATATATTACCCCTTTTTTAATTTGATAATATATTGTTGAATTTGCTTCACTATTTGGCGTTGTGCGCTGTTTTCTTTTGTTTCCATTATGATCAACTGCCTTTTGAAATTACACTGCTGTTAACTACAGTATTTCAGCCACACACCTCCAGACTTTTTAGTCCCTCCCTAGCCAAGCATATTTGTATTGTGTTCTTAATCCGCCCATAGCCGAGCTTCAAACACAGTGTGATACGCCTGCGTCTAATCACACCACCCCCCTCCCCCAACCCTTAGAGGCCTTTTCTTTGAACGGAACTGTGATGCTTTCAAAAGTCCCCTCTCGAATTTGAAATGTAAATCTGATGTGCACAGCACTGAGAGAATTGAGAGTACACTGAGACAGTACAGTATTTCATCAGGGTGTGAAAATATTTGTCAGTCACTATGGTTTACAGTCACATGTTTTTAATACAATACAGTACAGTACAGTACATTCTTTAATATCTTTAAAATAAAAATATATAAATCCTGTATACTGTATACTGTAAGTACATACAGTACTGTATAATGTAAAATAACCCGTTCTGTGGGTCTGAGCATGTTGAAATTTACCTGGTCCCCATGCGGGGGGACCCTTGCCATAGTGGCAAAATATCAGCCTCCCAAGACCCCCAGAACCGGAGGTACCAAAAGACAGTTTAAAAGCACATTACCAAAGTGGCTTTTTTTCTGCCATGCAAGTCAATGGCAGAAACCTGAACTTTAACATCACCCTGACTCCGTTCTGTTGACACGAGAGGGTCGCAATTTGCCATGCAATCCTGCTGCAAGAAGGGCTACATGGTGACTGAATTTGAGCGCTCTAGCTCGAACAGAACCGGAGTTCTGGGTTCCAGGTTTCTGCTCATTGTGACTTAGCCGCTTCAAAGCTTTCTCCGCCATTTGCGCTCAATGGTAGGACCCTCCTCGCCGGCGTGACCCTTTTTCACTGCCATTACTGCTCGGACCCTGTTGGGGTCAAGTGAGGGGGTTCCTAACATCTAGGGTCCAAATAAATTTTATTTCTAGGTGCCCTAAAACAAAAGTTCCCACGCCAATTGACCTAGTTCCCACGCCAATTGCCGTAGTTCCTACGCCAATTGCGCGACCAGCCAGTAAAAAAACAGTGCAGCAAGCCTCTACAGTACACAGTACATTTGTTACACTGGCAAAGCAGCAGATGGAAACAATGTGAGGCAATTCAACATGGTCTTTTATTTGTTATTTACAATATTGAAACATTTAAAGTGCACAGCAATTCAAAACATCAAGAAAACAAAACATTTTTGGTGCATGGGGCAAAGGGAGTTAAAGTGACATTTTAAGTAACATCTCCTTTATTAAAGAAACCCAGTACTGTATACAGTACAGTGGGATGGTACCCAACACTGTCAGTCAGACCTGCACCAGTTCAGTCCTAGAGGGCAGCAAACAGGGCAGGTTTTCAGGGCAACATTGAAAACCGTGCCTGTTTGCGTCCCTCAGGGACTGGAGTTGTGCATGTCCTGTGAAAAAAAACACACAACAACATCTCCTTTGTTTAAGTACAGCAGGTACTGTAGGGCAAAACATGGAGAGTACAATACAGTTCAACACAACAGTATGGTCTCACTGACAGTCCTCCACATTGTCCATCCATGGCCGATTCCTTGCATGGCGCAAAACGCCATTAATGCAGTCTCTAACGCCTTTCATTACAGAATCTGTAACTGTATAAAAGCGCCGCATTTCATCCAGAATGTTTTTCCTTAAATTGGCAGGAAGCGCCTTTTTTACGCGATTCCCATCGTAGTTCACTTTGAACACCCAGTCGCAGTACAACGTGTAGGGAACCTGGTGCTTAAAAATGATCAAGGCATACTTGTGGGGTATACCAGCACTCATCACCCTATACTTCTCCCTGAGCCCCGGTGGCAGATCGCGCAGGGTGATGTCGGGCACTGTTTCGATGCGAGCGGGTGTAGGTCTTTTGGGAACCGGTGTGCTTGTTGCGATGGGCGATGGTAGGATGTCTGGGAGGAAGCTTTCCTCTGGTCGTGGTCACCGTGTTGTCTCCTGGCATGGTCTTGATGAGGTTGTCATGTCCTCCTCAACGGCATACAGGTACTGGTACACTACATCTTGTGGTGGAGGGGGTGCGCCTGGTGATGGGAGGGGTTCGATGCTCCCATTCATCACATCCATGTCACCCTCCTGCTCCGGCGTCGGGGAAACAGGGGCATTAGCACCGAGCAAATAATGTATGCCCGCAATATCAGCCTCTATCTTCTCCATCCGTTGATCCATACGTTGCTCCATTTGTAGCATCCGTTGGTCCATCCCTTGCTCCATTTGTAGCATCCGTTGCTCCACATTTAGTATTGTCTCCAGAAGCAGATCTATCTTTGATAGCAAAATAAAATTCCCGGGGAGATCCAAACTTATCCCATTCAGCATCCGGTCCAACGAGCTGCTTCTTGTGCATGGCGTCTGGACATCTGGGGGGATGGGTGCAACGGAGGATGAGATTGGGGTTCCATGGAGAGAAGCGGCATCGATGGAGAGTGGAGGAGGTGACCTGTGGATACCCGGTACAGGAGAAGCGGCAGCATCGTCGAAGAGGGATGGAGAAGGTGACCTTTGGATTTCCGGGCGAGAAGCAGAGTCATCTAAGCGCAAAGGAGAAATTGACCCGTGGATTTCAGTGGCGGCATTGTCGTCAGATGGAACCGGAGAAGATGGGGGTGGAGAAGACGGAATGAAGATTTCCGGGACAGCTACAGCAGAGTCGTCGAAGCATATGGGTGGAAGTGGTCTGCGGGTCCGATGGGTTGGCTGCCATTTGTTTTGTGTAGAGAGCGTATTAGCGTATATCTTCTTCACATAATGAGGCTTACGTTTAAGAAAACCCTTAGCCTTTGGGGTCAGCAGAAGGTTTTCTTTATTGGCCATAGCCTATCGCTTTGCCCTTGGCGTTGAAACGGCTCCTGCCTTTCGCTTTTTCAGCATGACAGGCACGGCAGAGGTGAGTGGGTTCTTGTGTCCATAGAACCAGGGAATGCTCCATGGAAGCAGGTGGCACAATGCAGTACAGTATCTGGACAAGGGCAAGTTCAGGTAAAGATCTTGGAGTGGTGGACTATGCAAAGTGTGTGACCTTTTATGCATGGCGGCCAGGTACAGCTGTTGAAAGTGGGCGTACTCTAATGTGAGTCATTACCGTATAAATACACAATCCATTTTGTGGATTGACTGCACATTGAATACACATCGACTAAACATCGAATATACAGTACAGTACATTCTTGTGTTTGTATTTCTTTCCACTCATAGCAATGCCTGTTAAAAAGATTTCAAAGGATCTCAGCATGCGAATGAAGGAGATGTACAGGAGCAGACACCGAATTGCTGCTATCCAACGCTGGTTAGCTACTTCTGACCTCGTTGTGCCATTAACCACCGTGAGCTATCATGCACAAGGAAAAAACAGAGACCGGAAAAAGGCACCAAGGGTAACAAACGCGTAAGTATATTTATAAAACTTAACCAAAATTTTTTTTTTGTATATTTCATTTAATCTTACAACGGTATATACTGAATAGGATGTACTGTATATTTATATTTATATTACAACAGTAGATTTATTTGGTATATTTATATTTATAGTACAACAGTATATATATTTTGTCTATTTATATTTATAGTACAGCAGTATACATTTTTTGTATATTTCAATTAATCTTACAACGGTATATACTGAATAGGATGTACTGTATATTTATATTTATATTACAACAGTAGATTTATTTGGTATATTTATATTTATAGTACAACAGTATATATATTTTGTCTATTTATATTTATAGTACAGCAGTATACATTTTTTGTATATTTCAATTAATCTTACAACGGTATATACTGAATAGGATGTACTGTATATTTATATTTATATTACAACAGTAGATTTATTTGGTGTATTTATATTTATAGTACAACAGTATATATATGTTGTCTATTTATATTTATAGTACAGCAGTATACATTTTTGTATATTTCAATTAATCTTACAACGGTATATATATTTTGTCTATTTATATTTAATGTACTGTACAGAATATTACAACATTGCATTTATATACATCTTATATTGCTGCATATTAATAAAACAATATAATTTCTTTACATTGTAGGGAGACAATTGTTCTGGTGGACAAAATAAGTGAGGAGAATGATGAGAGGAGCGCATTAAGGGTCAAATACACTCTGCAGGAAAAGCACAATCTGACTGTATCCGAGAGCAGCATAAAGAAGATGCGACGCAGCATTGGATGGAAATATGAACGTGTGAGGTTAGTACTGGACAGTACAGGAGGTAAAAGTGTTGTTAGGGTTAGGGTTAGGGTTAGGTGCAATTGTATTGCACTGTGCCGCAAAAATGTTTAATTTCTTGTCATTACAGAGCGTACCCCATGATACGGGACGCAAACAAAATCAAAACAGTGCTCCAGGCCCAGGCATGGATCGACAGCGGGGAGACTTTCCAGGATTGCATCTTCACTGATGAGTCTACTGTGTCGCTGGAGAGATTTGCACGATTTGCGTTCCACAAAAAAGGTCGCTTATCTTTGAAGCCGCGGCCAAAACACCATGTGAAGCTGCATGTGTGGGGTGCCATCTCTAGGCGTGGACCGGGATGCATTGTCATCTTTGAAATAAATGTATCAAATATAATGTCGCCTAATGCACTGTACTTGACTAGTGTTGCCTTACCGTATGCACTGTACTGTACTATTGTGCAGTTTTTTGAGCACTTTTCTTTTCTTGCTATAGGAATCATGAATAAAGCTTACTTCCAAGACAACATTGTGCCCGAGATAGTGCAATACATCACACGAGACTTCCCCAATGGTCACCGCTTTTACCAGGATAACGATCCCAAGCACACTGCGTCAACGGCGCATATCCTTGAGCGCGGCATCAACTGGGTGAAGACGCCAGCGGAGTAAGTGCAGTAGACCGTGTCCCATTTTTGTTCCCCACTGTTTTTAGCTCTTAAACCAATTGTCCTTTCTTTCCAATGACAGGTCGCCAGACTTCAATCCGATCGAAATGGTTTGGCATCAGCTGAAGGACCATATCCGTAAAGTGGTGAAACCCTCCAAAAAGGACGAGTTGTTGAAAGGCATACTGAGTTTTTGGAAGGATGTACTCACCGTGGAACGCTGCAATAAATATATAGACCACATTGCCACTGTGTTGCCCATTGTCATCGCGCGTAATGGGCAAGCATCAGGAAAGTAGTACTGTGCTGTAGTATTGTAAGTACAGTACAGTATGTTACAGGTAAGTATGGCACAGATTTTTTCTTTCCAGATAGTAAGAGTATACAGTAGTTAGTTTTTTCTTTACAGAGACAGAGAGAGCAGCACCAGCCATTAGGTTACAGATACTGTACTCTGTACATAGAATTTAACAGTAGTCAGAGTATACAGTACACTAGTTGGACTGTACTACAGTAACTGCCTACTAACTGCCCCATTTTTTTTTCTTTCCAGAGAAAGCTGCACCAGCCACCTACTACAGTAGTTCTGCCATAATACAGTACAGTAACTGCACTAATTATTGGTTTTATTGTCGTTCCAGGAAAAACGGTGGACTAGGGGGATGGGGGCGTTGTGTCCAGTTAAATCTGCTTGTACAGTCAAATGTACAGTATATAAACAGCAGCAATGATGTACACAAAACCTCTCCTCTCTCAATTAACTACTGTACTGCAGACAGAATGAGGAAAAGATAAAGAAAGACTAAAGAAAAATTAATTTTACTATACAGTACAGTATATTATACACTACATTACAGTACTGTACTGTATACTGTATACTGAAGTATTAACTAATATTCTTATAAATGTGCATTACTCATGTTTCCCCATGTTTCACAAAGGATATAATACATTTAATAAAGGCTGCAGAATGTATTATTGTGTATGGATGGTTAAAAAAAGCTAGTTAGGTAGTAGCGCACAGTTTTGTTTTTTGTTTTTAGTTGATCATAATAATTGGATGAATAAAAGCCCCAAAGACAACCCCCAAATACAGCACATAAAAAGCAAGTCACTTTAACTCCCTTTGCCCCATGCACCAAAAATGTTTTGTTTTCTTGATGTTTTGAATTGCTGTGCACTTTAAATGTTTCAATATTGTAAATAACCAATAAAAGACCATGTTGAATTGCCTCACATTGTTTCCATCTGCTGCTTTGCCAGTGTAACAAATGTACTGTGTACTGTAGAGGCTTGCTGCACTGTTTTTTTACTGGCTGGTCGCGCAATTGGCGTAAGAACTAGGTCAATTGGCGTGGGAACTTTTGTTTTAGGGCACCTAGAAATAAAATTTATTTGGCCCCTAGATGTTAGGAACCCCCTCACTTGACCCCAACAGGGTCCGAGCAGTAATGGCGGCGAGAAAGGGTCACGCCGGCGAGGAGGGTCCAACCATTGAGCACAAATGGCGGAGAAAGCTTTGAAGCGGCTAAGTCACAATGAGCAGAAACCTGGAACCCAGAACTCCGGTTCTGTTCGAGCTAGAGCGCTCAAATTCAGTCACCATGTAGCCCTAATAGCGGCAGGATTGCATGGCAAATTGCGACCCTCTCGTGTCAACAGAACGGAGTCAGGGTGATGTTAAAGTTCAGGTTTCTGCCATTGACTTGCATGGCAGATAAAAAGCCACTTTGGTAATGTGCTTTTAAACTGTCTTTTGGTACGTCCGGTTCCGGGGGTCTTGGGAGGCTGATATTTTGCCACTATGGCACTATTTCAACCCGCTCAGACCCACAGAACGGGTTTTTTTACATTATATTCGCGCAATTGGCGTGGGAACTACTTAGGGCCGCGGTCAAGTTCACGGGCAATTGGCGTGGGAACTTCTGTTCTAGGGCACCTAGGAATAAAATTCTTTTTGCCCATAGATGTTAGGCACTGTATACCACTGTACAGTATACTGTGGAAGACAAATAATGAAACGATACTGAATATGTAGAATAAATGCATAGTTTTATTTAATCAGGGTTTATTACACAGTATACTGTACGGCCGGAAAACATCAGCATACAGTACAATATTATCCATCGAAATCCCCCCATTAGCCGTTTTCTTTTCTGAGGAAAAAAAAAGAAAAGTTTTAATGTACAGTACAGTAATGGTCAGCCCCCTAAAGAAGTACCCAGCCAGCCCCACCAAAATAATACGGCAACAAGACAGTACTCACCATAGAAATAAAATTCATTTCCCCCCATATGTTAGGAACCCCTCACCTACTGTACTTTAAAATAAATGAAATATGCAATTTTACTATTACTGCGCGCACACGCACAGACTGTGTACTGCAGGTTGAACCGCGAAGGTATTAGACTTCAGAGACAACAGCTCGCAAGCGCCCCCATGCATTTTTACACGGCATTGCAATATTTCAGCCAGCCGGAATGAAATGCTAAAATAAAATCCGCGGAAATAACGCTATACACCCCGGGAGAAAATGACACAAAACCGCACATCACCGGGATACTCTGAAATTCGCGGAGCTAGCCAAGTAAGAATAAATTTGGTCGCCAGTTGCTGGCTTTATTCACACATACCTTCTTCGTGGAGAATGTTGTCCTTATCCAGGTTATAGGTTGCTGCCACCCAGTTCCATCCTTTGTATCTTACCACAGCGGATACAACGGAGAACCAGGCACTGCTTCTATCATCTTCTGGCAGCTGCTCGAATTGATTGGCTTCTGACACAAGGGAGGGGTCGAGTATAAGTACCACTATCTTCTGTGCTTCTTTCAGACTTTCATAAGTTACCAGACAGGCCATTTGTTGAGATGGCTTTCTCAGCTCCCCGGCTTGGATTCCTCCTCTCTCCTGTAGATACCATTTCCATTTCAGCGTGTTAGCCTGTTGTGCGACATACAGTAGCTGTGGGCCATCAGGCCCTGATCGTGTACTTACGCCCCTATGGGTAGGTAAGTTCTTATTGTGAGGTCGTCCTGTCCGGTGATTTGTTCCACCACTTGAAAGGCTGTGCAGGCCGCAAAAAAACATCCATTAGAGTATATCATTGTTGGGCCCCTGTAAACTGTTTTTACCAGAATCCCACCGGCATCTAATGCTTCTGGTTGCCTTTACTGGTTTCCTGATACTGCACCGACACACTTTATTCAAGCAAATACCCGGTATGTACCTGGCAGATACCTGGAATGCGCCGCTCCTCACCTCTGACAAGCCCCGTTGCATTTGCCTTCCCAGCCTGGGTTCATGCCTGGCTGATGGGCGGCTGATCTGTTAAATGATAATGATTAGGATTTAATAGGCTGCAATGCTTCGCGTGTCTACCAGATGGCATAAATTCATGAATTGTAATGCAGTATATATATATATACTGTGCAGTATTGCAGCCAGAGGGAATAAAATGCTTCAATCCCTGTCTGGAAAATAACTCAATGCACTCGGGCAGAAAACAGTCACAAACCTCAATACACCCGGGTATACCCGAATTCGTGGGACTAGCCGAGCTCGAATAAAGTGTGTCGCCAGTGTATAGTCCCCAGGACATCACATTATCGGTGCAGGTAACATCTAACTGAAAAATATTACCTGACTTGGGAGGGCCCAAACCTTGATGTGGTATTGTGTTCTTAGCTGCTTTGAAGGCACTCTGTTGTTCTGCCCCCCAATTGCGACTTCTTGATGGATGTCACAGTGCTGGATTTTACACTTTGGAAGGGATCTGTCGAGTGGGTCCAGACCATACCATACCCAAAAATGGGGCCCTGTATCTACTTGCTGTTTATAGTCCAGCCTCTGTCAATCATATAGATTATTACAGGGTCTGTTCACACCTGCTCATTAGTCCCAGTCAGCATCACATCATCGCTATAATGAAACACTTTAATGGACTGTGTTAGGGTAGCCAGATTCCTGGCCACCATTGCATGACATATGGTGGGTGAGTGCAGATATACTCGCAGGACCACCTGGAAGGTGTATTGGCAGCCTTCGCAGGGAAATGCAAATTGGTCCTGTGAATTGGCACTGGTGGGAATACTGAAGGAGGTATCTGCTAAGTCATCATGGCAGGCTCCCGTGTCCCTAGCCAAATGTTCCACCAAAGTAACCATGTCGGGGACAGCTGCGGTCATTAGGGGCGTTACCTTATTTAGGGCTCTACAGTCCATAACCATCCTCCATGACCCGTCTGTTTTTTTTACAGACCAGACAGGAGCATTAAACGGACTGTCTAAGGGCCATATTACCGCTAAATCTGGCAATGCATGGCCAATCTCCCCTACAGTATCGCATTCTGCTCTCCCAGTAGCCTATACTGTTTCAGGTATACCGGGTGGTCAGGAGGAGGTATTTGTACTGGAGTCAATTTGACATTCCACCTTTCATTAACTTCACGGTCTTATGTTATATACATTGGGAACCCAGATGTAAACACCCCTCTTTCGGTGGCTATACTTTGTCTTAATAACACATCTATTCCTAGTATATCTTCCTTAACATACAAGAGAATCCCATTTTCCCCTCGCCTCACACTCGGGGGGGGGGGGGGGGGGCATGTCAGCATCCCTTCTCCTGCATTCTGTTTAGATTTATTGGAAATCTTTCCCTCCCTAATTTGCAATTGTTTCACATCAGTTAAAAATGCAGGCATATTTTTCTGCCTGTTTCTCACACTGATCCACATCCTCTTTCTTCGTGCATACAGAGATACATAATTCTCACAACTCTCCAATATATTTATTCTCCATGTTTTCAGCACGCCGAACTGCAGTTCTCAAACATTCATTTGTCATATTCATCTGGTCTTTAAGTGCCTGCATCTCGGACCAACTCATTCAGTTCACATTGCAACATACATACTGTACTGCCTTCAACATTACCCAACCCACATGGGTTGCAGCCTTCTGCTCTTTCTTTTCAAATCCTGATAGATCTAATCCCTTAGCCATCTCACTCAAGGAGCACCCACTCTTACGGTGTATAGAAAGCAAGTGTTTACTCAATTCCTGAGCTACAGATATCCAAGGACTGGTCTCCGATATCCAGCCAGGCAACTTCACAGGGACGCTTCTCCCCTTGGTAGAAAAAATGCTGCTCTTGCTAAACATTTTGTTATACAACAGCATACCACTTCAACAATGATAGTAATCCCAAATCAAATATCATTGATATTATTCACATGAAATCAAGGGAAGAAAGACAATCCTACCGACTACGCCAAATGTTCCGACAAGAAAATACTTATTCAAGAGATTAATTCGGATTGTCGATTTCAGCCATGAGTTCACACATTTGAACAGAAAACAAAATAGAACTGCGCATGTAATAGACAATTGGACCAATCAAACACACAAAAAACAACAACAAACTATATACTCTAAACTCTCCCTGCAGCTGGCCCAATAACTCTTACCCAAGTGTCAGATATAAAGCACAGTAGATGAAAGGGATGGACCTATAGCGCATGGGAGAGATAAAGACAAAAAGGAGAGACCATAGTGCACTCTGTGTGAAGAATGATAAAGCCCTACTAAAGAATCACACTTACAAAATAAAAGAATAAAACGGCAAAGTGGATTCAACTGTCCATATGGCTTTCCTTATCTCCTTAAGGGGCCTATGCAGAGAGCAGCGAGAACCGCAATCTCGCCAGGTTTTGGCGAAATATGGCTACAGCAAATTAGTTAATGGAGAGAAACTGCCAAGATGAGTAAAATCCGCCAGTTTTTTTTTTTGTTTTAAAAACTCGCCGCGCGGGTGGCGAGAACCAATATCTCGCCAGTTTTAAAACCCGCCATATGCAGGTAGCCCCGATCAGCATCTCGCTGCTGTTCGCGCCAATAATTTGGAGAGATGTTCTCCAAATCGCCCCGCAAAAAAAAGTTGGCAAGAAGCTGGAGCTGAGCGGCGACAGGGGCCATAAAAAAAAATCAGCCCTTTTCCTGGCTGGTTTGTTTGAGGGGGTACCTGGGCGCTATCTCTGTAGAGCTATGTCAGATATGCGGAAATATAAAAAGCGGAGTATGATACTGCCTGAGTGTGATTTTCAAGTGATGTCCTCCTGTGACTCGGAACCCCAGCAGGATCTATCCAGGACCCTTGTAGGCAATGAATACAGAAAGGATGGGGGAGCACAGTTGTGGGAAACAGGCAGTGTAATGAGTCTAGTAATTAACACTTAAAATAGAGCGGTTATACCCTTAGCGAACGTAATGGCTCAGGTGGCTGATGTCCAATATCCATCCGGACGCGGAAGGCGAGATCCCCTACCACTATACACCGCACTGCCCCCCTTTGCTTTTACTTCCCCACAGAAGCCTTTGGTTTCTGTTTTTATACTTATATTTTCTTGTTTTTTATTAAAATTAGTTTTTACCCTCCAGACCTTAGTGTCATTTGTTTATGCTATCACCTATCTTCAGCGTCAGTCACACCAGGAATAGAAGTACAAAGAAACCGCTAGGAGTGTGTACTCACACTGGCCCGTGTGAGTATTGTGTTATTATATTCTTTATCATTGTCCCCACCCCTTCATTACCACCTGCTACTAATTGGGTAATATCCCTAAAAGAGCAGGAACAAGACACCAAGATAGGACCACACTCACATTGGCCCGTGTGAGTGTTAGATCATACCATTTTAATTTAGTGGTTTATCAATACCCCATCCTCCCCCCCATTGACGCTTCTATATACATATGCCTTAACCCTATCCTCTCTTTTGTTTATATGAGAGGAAATCTCCCTGGAGTGGAAACACTGAACCACGAAGCAATAAGGACATACATCAAGAAGAAGAACTCACATCGCGGAGAGAAAAGGATCATTGCAAGATCACGGGATCCCCAAAGAAACCTTGATGTGACTGAGCTTACACAAGGCCATGTAAGTTATATATTACCATTTTTACCTTCTCACCCACATATACACATTTATGTATATTCGCCCTTTCAATTGGACATCAGCCACCTGAGCCATTACGTTCGCTCAGGGTATAACCGCTCTATTTTAAGTGTTAATTACTAGACTCATTACACTGCCTGTTTCCCACAACTGTGCTCCCCCATCCTTTCTGTATTCTTTTCCTGGCTGGTATTGATGCTGGGGGGCTCCAGAGCTGATACCATTAATACTAGCACCGGAGGCCCCCGGCATGCATCCGAGGCAGGAAAAATGCATGTACAGCCCACTTCATTAACTTAGCGGCTAACCGCTAAGGCAATGAAGGGGTTAACCCACCGTGCCAGCTTTATTGTGGGTAGCGGGTGTGGGTGAAGGGGGTATTTGGCCCTTGGTGTGAGTTTAGAGCTTGCGGGGGGGGGTTGCGGGTGCACTTAACCCCTTCACGACCGTAGCAGTTAATACCGCTACGGTCATGAAGGGGTTAACCCCTCCCGCTACCCCCCGCAAGCCCTAAACAACCACCGTTGGGGCTAATACCCCCTTCACCCACACCCGCTACCCACAATGAAGAATAATTACACACAGCAGCCCCACACTAAATGAATAAAACTAAATGAATAAATAAATGAATATAAATATATATATATATATATATATATATATATATATATATATATATATATATATATATATATATATATATATATATATATATATATATATATATATAACAACAACCCCTATAACCCCTAACATACACATATATGCACATCAGTGATACTATAGGCCGGCGGGAGCCCTCGGGTGTTACCCGCAGGCCTGCAGTACCAATTATGTGCCCCCCCAAATTAATGAATAAACACATACATACTTGTAAAGAAATAACCTCCCCCCCCTAACACATACAGTATAGTTATGGCCACAATTACTATTATCCACAAATGGATAATAGTGAATGTGCCCATTTTAAATACATAAACAGCAATAAATACATTAAATACATATAGCACTTACCCATTACCGGTTGCCACGATGAAGGCCATCCTCATCTTCATCCTGCCCATGCCCCCTCCACTGCTGCAAAACAGACAGAAGAATGAAAACATCCAATGTAATGTCCCCTAACCCCTTAATCACCATAGCGGTTATTAACCGCTACAGTCATTAAGGGGTTAACCCACCCTCACCCATCACTCGTGACACCTACATACCCTCTCACAGTAACCCCCCACCCCGTGAGGCCTAACCACCCTCACCCACTACCCACAAGGGAGGCCTACCCACATACCGTTGGGGAACACCCCCCCCCAACACCTACAGTACAATAATGTGCAAAATAACTATTATCCAGATAGGGATAATAGATTATTTGCCCATTATTAAAAACATTAACTAGCATATTCAAATAAATTAAGTATTACTGACCTTATCAATAAGAAGTCTCAGTCGCCAGCAACATCCTTGTCTTGTTTCTTTTCATGACGTCATCTTAAAGGCAATTGAAGCAAAGCCATACTGATTGGCTGTGCTTTCATTGCCTTTAAGTGACGTCATCATTTTTTTTTGCATCGGCCAAAACACATGGTTTTCACGGCCCAATCAGGGCCGTGGGAACCATATGACGAAAATGTGACGTCCTAGGCCTTTAAAAGCCTATGTCGTCTCATTTTGAAGCAAGACGCCGAGGAGGAAGGACCCCCGGAGAAGAAAGAAGACCAGGGCGTGGCAGCAGACGGGAAGAAGACCCCGGAAGAAGGTAGAAGAATACAGATGAAGAGGGATTACAACTAGAAGACCCCTGGATTGTCGTGTTTTATTATTTTAATATTTATTATTTTATGGTTTATTATTTTATGGGTTCCTGTTCGTGGATTGGTTCGTGAGTAAGCTGATCAACGGGAGTCGGTGGGGTCAAGTAATGGTAAGTTTAATAAAGCAATGTATTTAATGTAACTGTGTTTTTTTTTGCTTTTTCATGTGTTTATTTTTTTTATGCATATCATTTCTTGCCACTGTATGTATGTATGTATGTATGTCTACAGAGATATATACATACAGGGTAAGAAATGATAGTGTTGTAAAAGCTTGATTTGCAGTATTGTAAATGATTGTGGCTATGCTGCTATGCATAGATGTGTGTTAAATGTATTTTATAATTAGAGATATGTAATTTTTGGGCTTCTATGCTGTACTGTAGGTTATGGTGAGGGTTGCTTTAGTATATTGTAATTGTTGGTGTCCTATTTTGTATGATGTGAACTTGTTCTCTGTAACGATAGCTATAGTTAATTGTGTAATTGTATGGATGGTATTTTAATTGTTTAGGGATGTAATTCATGTCTGTTAATTCATTGATGGTGACTTTATTGGATTACATAGTATACTTCTTGTGATGTCATGCTATTTTAGTTGGATTATTGTATTGTTAACATTGATTTGCAGTGTGTACATGTAGCTTACATTTTATGCTACATGTATATACTGTAAATGCAATGTTTTAAGTGGCATTTGAGGCTTTAGATTGAATGATTACATGACATTTGTTTAGGAAATTGCTTTTTAATTCGTTGAGGATGGTATGCATAAGTGGTGTTGCCATTGCAGGATGGCTTCACCCCTTAATTACTTTTGAGGTTAGTAACCGATAAGATGATTAAGGGGTTCATTGGTATGTTAATGTCATTAAAATGTATTGGCTATTTATTATTTTGGCAACGGACCACAAGGATGATGCTGGCGACGGGGCCTTCTTATTGATGAGGTTAGTAGAATTTTCTTTATTTTACTACGGTATTTAATGTGTTTAATAATGGCCAAATAATGTATTATCCCTATGTGGATAATAGTTATTTGGCACATTATTGTACTGTATGTGTTGGGGGGACGGGGGTATTGGCCCCAAGTGTATGTGGTAGGACTCCCCTGTGGGTAGTGGGTGAGGGTGGTTAGACCTCAGGGGGTGGGTGGGTTAGTGGGGGAGGGTATGTGGGTGATGGTGGGTTAACCCCCTTAATGACTGTAGCGGTTAATAACCGCTATGGTGATTAAGGGGTTAGGGGACATTACATTGGATGTTTTTATTCTTGTGTCTGTTTTGCAGAAGCGGATGGGGCATGGGCAGGATGAAGATGAGGATGGCCTTCATCGTGGCAGCCGCACATGGGTGAGTGCTATATGTATTTAATGTCTTTATTGTTCTGTATGTATTTTAAATGGACACATGCACTATTATCCATTTGTGGATAATAGTAATGTTGCCCATTACTGTATTGTATGTTGTGTATTTCTGCTATGTTTATTGGGGACATTTGTCCCCAATAAACATGCTACTATGCGTTAACCCCTTCATTGCCTTAGCGGCTATCCGCTACGGTAATGAAGCAGCATTAATGTATTTTAATAATATTTTGCAGGAGCAGGGGGTCCCCTGAGATGAACCGCATTGATTGTGGCTCAGAGACCCCCTGCTTCCAGAGTTACAGGCCTCAGTTTGGGGCATCGGTAACAGTGTGGACTCCATGTTTATTGCGGGCACGTAGCGTATGGGACGCTATAAACATGGCGTCGACACTGCCCATCCGATCACAAATACCGGGGCCTGCAACTCGGGAAGCAGGGGGTCCCTGGTCCACAAAGTGATGCGGTTCAGCTCGGGGGACCCCCTGCTCACTGTACAGTATTATTAAATAAATATTCATGCTGCTTCGCTACCATAGCAGATACCCTCTAAGGTAAGGAACGAGTCTTTATTGATATGTGTGTTTTATTCATAGTGTAGATGTGCAGAGGGTCTCCGGAGCTGAACCGCTTTGGTTTTAGGTCCGGGGACCCCCTGCTTCCTGAGATACAGGCACCTTTATGGGGTGCCGGTATCCCTCTGCTTTGTTTACATTCTGCGGTCACATGATCGGGACCTTTAAATACAGAGGGATACCGGCACCTCATAAAGGGGTCTGTATCTCGGGAAGCAGGGGGTCCCCGGACCTGAAACCAATGCGGTTCAGCTCCGGAGAACCCCTGCACATGTACACTATGAATAAAAATGGTTTAAAAAATAATTTTTAATGTGCTGATGTTTGCGCCGAGAGAGCAGCGGATCTCTCTCTGCTGCAAACACAACTCGGCAGGGGACGGCTTCTCGGCAGTTTCTCGCCAGGCAGCCGTCTCGCCACCGGTTTCACGCCATTTCATCAAATGGTGGTGGCGCATTCATTCGGCAGGGATTCGCCCCTTACAGCATACAGCCAGTTTAACACGCCAAAAACATGCCTAATTGCTAAACTGGCTAATGCATTTTTTCTCTGCTTACTGCATGATACCCTTAGTGCAACAATGCATGTACCAGTTAAGTGTTTATCAAGGCAACAATCATTGCACTTACATTAGGCACAATGTGCTTAGACACATAACAAAATCGATGCGCAGCTCTTTCGTGTCACCAGCCCTGCTCCCGAGATCGCGTCGCATCACTTCCGGTCGCGCTCGATCGAGATGATAAAATCACTGGGTGGCAGGAGAGATGCTGGATGACGTCTCAGGCTGCTGCAAGTTCAACTCTATGCGTTTCGCTGGCTTAGCAGCTTCGTCTACATTGTTGTATCCACTGCCTATATTTCACTGGGAGAGTGTGAGTCCCCAATCGTGATTTACTTTTTTATTGTTGAATTTGTTTAAACACACTACACTATATATATATATTTCCCTGTATGTGGTGATACCTGCGCTCCCAGCAAGCTTCTCTCCACCATCCCATGACAGGAGGAATTGGATTTCCTCCACAGAGGGTTGAGCAGCGAAGTTCACCATTTATTATCCTTTATCACATATGAGCACTTTTAATAATTGTTCACAGTATAATTCACAGTTTATTATACCTTTATTAGAAGCGTCTCACATTTTTTTTCCTTTAACTGATTGACTATTGTTCCCTAGCACATCACTGTCACTAGGTTACTTTGATCCTATGTTTCTATGTACTGTAGGACTGACTGACTGACCGACCAATTGGGGGACTGACCGACCATTGGTGCAGCCAATTACACCTCAATCAGTCAAAAAATCGATTGACTTATATGGAAACTTTTAGAAGATCTTGGGGTGAATGGCCGATTGGGAAGCTGGCCCTAGGTCCATTAAACATGAGTAACTGTAGGGTATGGGGTTCTATCACCTTCTTTTCCAACCCTCTGAGAGTGTGTGATCCTGTGAGTGCTTTCACCTGCCCCTACAGCAAACCATTGCTATATTCAATTAGTCCCACTGCTTGGGCCTAACTCACCCGAGTCCATTATACTCCATGCAGGTGTGTAACCTTCAGAGTAGGAGCCCTATACTAACATTAGCAATGTGTTTACCTAATTAGACCTTAAAAGTCTCTGACAGCACTTAGGGCCTCATGCAGTAAGCGCCGATAAGGCTTTTATCTGCATTTTTCTGCCAAAATTGGACTTGAGATTCAGAAGTGCCACTTATCGGCACTTTTCGGCACTTTTTGAAATCGGCTGCATTCAAGTAGCCCCGATCAGCTTATCGGTGCTGATCGGCACTCAGAAATGGAGATTTCATCGGCAATTGGTCCTGCCAACTAAAGTTGGCAAGTTGGAGGGAGAAGGATCGGCAAGGTTGCCGGGATGGCACTTAGAAAAAAACCCTCATCTCTACATCAATGGAGTCAATGGAGCGGGGAATTATAACATTATAGGACTGTTTACGTTCTATTGCTCATTATAAAAATGTGCTTGGCATTACAGTGTTGAGGTCATTCACTTCATCGTGTCACCCCTTACGTTTATTATTTGCATAACATTGTACTTTTCAATGTTATGATGATTTGCGTGTCACATTAGTCTTAATGTTATGATGTGTCAAGGGAAAATCCTATACTCAACTCTTAAAGGAACAGGTCATATCATATCAAACATGTTACTTAAGTTTGCTTCAATTTATTATATGATGTAACACATTTCACACATCTAACAGATCCAGCGTATAGTAATGTTGCTATATATTATACAATGCTTGTAATGTGTTACGCATGATCAAACGTAAATGTAGCTGTTTGTTTTCATGTTTACATGTACTTTGTGACCTCCCTCTTTTGATGACGTCCGCAATTGGACACTCAATAACATTGCATGTTTACATTGTACACAATGCATTACAATAACTTCATGCTAACTTATACACACATCTATAATAGTTACTCATTTTTACACGATTGAAACTGAATCAATAGCAACTATCCTGATGGCATTAAATTATGCATATGCACTTACAATAACTTTATGTGAACAGGTGACAATAACATGCCAAATTACACATGTTGCAACGTAGTTTCTCAACGTAAATGTCATGGTTGTATCCTAATTAGATGACTGAGTGTTGCGTTCAGAAGTGGTACATGCATTACACATTCCAGAAATACTTGACAATAAATGCTTGTACAAAGCTTAATGTTACATCATTCTCAAATATCATGATTGCCTGGTGAACACTCATAAATAATCCTTTTAATTGCTACTGGATAAACGTTGGGAGTGAACAACTTGGATATGTTAATGTAACACCTTGCACTTCAGCAAGTCACCTGACATCATCACATAGGTATTTAAAGGAGGGCAATTACCTGCGCATTCACAGATACAGACCTGAAAATGATGCAAATGTTTATGAGAATGAGGAAGATTCTATTGGATGAGAGGCTTGCTGGTGGAGAGGATGTCACAGGCCAAGAAAGGGACAGGGACAGAGGCAGGGACAGTGGCAGGGACAGTGACAGGGACAGGCACGCTGACCGGAGAGGGAGAGGTCAAGGGAGAGGGAGAGGGCAAGGAGATGAGAGGAGAAGAGAGAGGAGAGAAGTTGTGCCTCGTCCTCGTTTGTACAGGGAGAGAGCCCTGTTAGATGGGATGAGTGAGGAGGAGATTGTAAGTCACCATCATTTGAGTTCAGCAGCAATCTTAGCTCTTTATGAAGGGATACGGGGAGATTTAGATTTTGTGACAGCCAGAGGTCGTGCAGTCCCTGGGCTTGTTAAAATGCTGTGCTCATTACATTATCTTGCTTCTGCGACATTCCAGACAACTGTGGGCATAGTGGGTGGGGTCTCGCAATCTACATTTTCGTGGGCCTTTACCCAGTTTCTATGTGCACTGAATAGACGCGCTAGGAATTATATTCATTTTCCTACAGAGCACACAGAGTGGCTGGAAGTCAGGAATGGCTTTTATACAATAGCCGGGATACCATGTGTGATGGGTGCAATCGATTGCACCCATGTTGCTTTGATCCCGCCTAGTCAGAGTGAGCATTCTTACCGCAACCATAAGCACTACCATTCCCTGAATGTACAGGTGGTATGCGATGCCACGATGAAGATTATGCATGTGGTAGCCAAATTCCCTGGTTCCAGTCACGATTCCTCTATCCTGAGAAACTCATCAGTCTTCCATGCTTTCGAAGAAGGCTATTTTGGACCTGGTTGACTGGTGGGTGAGTACATATTATGATGTGTTAACAAACAACTCTTGGTTTTCTAGGAAATGTTGTATGTATTAATGTTAACACAAATTGTTTCATATTTGTGCACAATGGATTATAGGTGACTCAGGATACGGAATTAGGCCGTGGCTGTTGACCCCTGTGGCAAACCCTCAATGTGAAGCAGAGGAGAAGTACAATGTTGCCCATATATCTACGCGATAGAGAGGACATTTGGGCTTCTCAACACAAGATTTAGGTGTCTCGATAGAACTGGTGGGGCACTTCAATATAAGCCTGCTAAAGTGTCTGATATTATAATTGCATGTTGCATTTTGCACAATGTTGCACAATGTGGCACTCCGCAATAATGTAAAAACAGACATACATCAGAGTTTGGAGGAGGGGCATCCCGTCAATTTACCAGCTGACACTGACCACTGATCATGTAAGCAAATACATATATGTTCATAGTACTACATTGATGTATTCATTCTTTGTTATGATAAATATATTTGTCCAAATACCATTCACTTAGGAAACAGATGAATATGGTTCGCACACCTTTCTCTTCTCTGCTGTGTGGACAATGGCATGTGGCACAGGTACTGCTGCAGCAGCCTTTATTCTAACAAATCACCGTTTTTTCCCTGGCTTGTACCTGGAATGCGACGCTCTTCAGCAGGCGCATGCCGCGCTCCTTTTGCGTTCCCAGCCACGGGTCATGATCGGCTGACTGTTACGCCGATGCTCGCCACAAACCGGGACCGGACCGCGGGGCTGAGGTGGGGTTATATAATCACCGACCTTAGTCCACGCAGACTGATCCGGAGTGCGCAGTTCGTAGTCGTACATCGCAGGGTCAGGATTGGAGAAGGCAGCATCGTCGTTAATGAAGCAGGAGTTCGGCAACAGGAAATCAGGAGTGCCCGCTTCAGCTTAGGAGCGTGAGCGCGGGGGTGGCTTCTGCGCGAGGAGCGGCCTCGGCCCATGACGCCGATCTCAGCAGGAGGAGACAGCAGGCTGGCCGAAGTTCACCGCAGGGCAGCGTCGGGAAGAACCAACGCTTCAGCGCAGAAGTCCAAGGCAGGCCACTGCAAGAGGATCGCAGCAGGCCGCAGGAAAGGAAGGGTAGCCCCTGCTAGGAGAGAATGCAGCAGTTACCAGTGCTGGCATCAACGCTTCAGCACAGGCGTCCAGGATAGGCCACTGCAGGAGAATAGCAGCAGGTCGCAGGACAGGAAGGGTAGCCACTGCTAGGAGGGAATGCAGCAGCTACCAGTGCTGGCATCAACGCTTCAGCACAGGCGTCCAGGATAGGCCACTACAGGAGAATAGCGGCAGGCCACTGGACAGGAAGTGTAGCCACTGCTAGGAGGGAATGCAGCAGTTACCAGTGCTGGCATCAACGCTTCAGCACAGACGTCCGGGGTAGGCCACTGCAAGGAGATAGCAGCAGGCCAGTGCTGGCAACAACGCTTCAGCACAGACGTCCAGGACCAGGCCTCTGGATACTCAGGAACTTGGAAGGTAAGAACGCTAGGAGAGAGGCCTGGGGTGGTTTGTGGCAGAGACAGTAACATAGAGGTAAGAATAGTTATGCTCGGTGCTGGTTCAGAGCCAACGCCTAGAATATAAAGGGCGGAGATCCAATCACAGGAGGAGGGTGTGTGAGAATTCCTCCAATGAAAGAGCACAGGGCAGAAGCTGCAATGAGAGGCAGCACCTGTGCCATAGATTGCCAGAGGAAGCTTGCAACTGCACAGGTCTGCACGGCTATAGTCAAAGCCACTAGTGGATTCCTTACAGTACCCCCCCCCCCCTTCAGGTGAGGCCTCCGGACGAACAAGATCCATCACAGATTTGGGGGACATGGAATTGTTCCTAAACCTCCTTAGGCGAGAGGTGGCGTTGAAAGCCCATAGTTTGTTGGGATTCCTTACAGTACCCCCACCACTGGGTGAGAAGCCTGGGTGAACAGGACCATTCATAGGTCTGGGAGACATTGAGTTGTTCCTGAAGTGTCTCCGGCGAGAATTAGGTCCACAATCCAGATGTACATTGGCGAGTGCCATGAAAGACAGCGGTGGTACTGCAGTTCTTGGTACATGGACAATGGGACCTGAGGGCTCCGGAATGGGAACATCGGAAGGACAGTAGCCAGGTGTCAGTTGCATAGTAATAGTCCAAGAGTACGGGACACAGGACACAGATTGTCGGACAAAAATGGCAGAGGGACCTTCAGAGAAGGCAATGTCTTTGGTGAAATCAGCACAGAGGGAGTTGCGAGAGTCTTTAGCTTCCAAGGAATTCCAGGTGGTGGTTAGCAAGGGAATGGGGCGGGAGGGTTCACTACACACTATTGCAGCGGTACTTTTGATACCAAGCAGGGTTGCTATCCCAAGCAATTTGCGAGAGTCTGTAGCAGTGTGTATGCAACTCATGGTACTGGCAGTAGAAGAAGGATCCGCTTCCTTTGGTTTGTGATCTTTAGAGAGAATCAAATCCGAAATTGTGGCCTTGGCGAAGGACATAATAAGCATGTCTATACCCATAGTGGACCCATAGAGAACAGGAACGGACGCTTCAGGTAAAGCGACGAGGTCCAGTAAGGGTGTCTTAGTCTTAGGGAGAGGCCAATTGCCATACAGAACGGGCACTTTGGGCACCGCACAGAGACCTGCGAGTAAGGAGTCTGTTTGAAAGGTGAGAAAACAGATTTTATCCAAAAAACAAGGCAGGCGGTTAAGCGGTGCATCAACCTTAGAGAAAAAAGTCTTGGGGTTAAAGCTGGGTGCCTCCAACACAGAGAAATAAGACAGAGAACTAGAGCTTGGCTTCGGAGTGGAGGTCCCAGGTACCCAGGTCTCACATGATACTGTGGGAGAAGCAATGCAAATTGTTACTGTTTTAAACATAGGGTTTTTAACATCGGTAGCTCCAGGCACCTTTTTGAGAGGTAACCCTAGTTTTGGGACAGGACAGTCAATAGCAAGTACCCCAAGTATTGTGGAAGACACAGAGAAAAATAAGTCCATTATAAAGACGGGATCTTCTGAAAAAAGGGAAAGTTCCAAATGCGATACCCCTGAGTTCGTGGTGGTAGACATACAGTCAGTAGTGGATATCCCGAATACTGTGGGCGAATCAGCGTGAAACAGTATTATAACAGGAATGGGCATCCCAGACTTAAAGTCATTTTTAATCATCCTGGAGGCTGTGGCATGATCCGTGAGAGAAACTGGGGTAAACTCTCCAACAGATACAAGGGACATCTTGCTTGTTACAGAATTGGGTCCCTGAGAATCCCTAGTGAGGGCATCAGACTCCATGGGAGACTTAGTGAGAGGGGTTTTGGAACTGATTAAAGGAATTGCAGGTATCACAGATTTAATAGGAGAAATACCTTGCAAAACAGAAATTTTAGTAAAGGTGATAGGCATCACAGATAGGACAGACAGAAGTAAGCTAGACAAGGTTGCTTCTATAACAGAAGATTTGGCAGTGGCAAAGCTTAACTCAGCGGCTGCTGGAGAACTTTTAACTACAGTGAGAAGGGACTGCAGATTTACAAAGTCAGGGATAAAGGGAGTCCCAAACTTGAAAGCCTGATCCTTCAAAAAGAAGGGCCCTAACTTTAATGGTACTGAGGGAGCAACAGCAGATACGCTGATCTCAGTAGGGGTCACTTGGAAAGGAGCATAATATGTACTGTTCACTTTAAACCCTAGGATTTGAGAAAAGGAGAACTCAGACAGTGCAAGTGGGGCAACCACGACTGTGCTGGCCTCTGAAGTGGGTACTTGGGAAAGAGTGTCTGGACATCAGAAACGACAACAGATTCCATGAAAATAGGTCTATGCTCAGAAGCAGGGGTCTCAGCTCTCTGAGTGGCAGACGGGGTGAGTGAAATACCTAGGAGTAGGGATTCTGCGAACAGGTTTAGAGAAACAAACGGCTCCAGAATACTTTTTACTGGAGCCAGTATTATTGCCAAAAGTTCAGGGGGCATAACCCCGAGAATTTTAGCTGAGTCAGAGGACAAAAGGGGTTGATCCTCTGAGGCTAAGGAGGTGTCCCTGACTGACGAACTAAAGGGATCTATCAAGAAAGGTTCACAGGGCTGACCTGCAGGGGTTAACATAGGAAAAACCCCAAGGGTTAAATTACTCTGTACCTGAGAATCAGAGAAATAGAAGCTAGTCTCCGAGAGTGGGGTCATAGGGGGTTCTGCCTCTTGCCCTAGGGACCTATCATTAGACTGCGGAATACTAGGGTTAGCAGTAGGGACCTCACAGAGCAGACTAGCAGGGGTTAATACAGAAAAAACCTCGGAAACAGAGCTTAGAATTTTTGGTTTAGGAAAAGAGGGCAAACAGGATTCATTCTCTGGTGCTAGGGAAGACACACTGACCTGGGGACTGCAGGGATTTACAGTGGGGGACGCATAAGCCTGACTAGCAGGGGTTAAGACCGAGATAACCTCAGTGACAGAATTTAGGGAGGTTAACTCAGGATTAGGGAGCGTGGCAGCTCCTTCCTTAGCGGGCAGTGACAGAGAAATGGTTTGACCATTCTTAGGAGAGAGAGGTACCCCCACAGGTTTAGCAACAGGACTGGCAGCATAGAGAATCTGCCAAGCAGCAGCGTAGCTGGCAAGGAGGGGGTCCTGTTCTATTATGTGAATGTCTAGTGTTGAGGAAAGTACATGGAGTGTATCTTGAGACTGAGCCAACATGAGGAGGGCGCCCTGTTGTACTAGGGGAATGTCCAGTGATGAGGCCAGAAGATAGAGTGCCTCTTGGGCGTCGGCCAGTTCCATAGGGTACACGTTATCCCAGGTTATAGGGGAATCAGGAGAGCGAATACAAGCGGCCAGAGACTGTTTTAAGTTCAGGATGCAGTAAGCCTTAATAAAGAGATCACAATGGCATTGTCTTTGCAAAGGGGTTAAACCTTCATAGGTAAACATTTCATCCATCAGGGGTATTACTTCACACAAATACTGGCCTTCATAGTGGGACTGATACGCAGGCCGGGACATAACTTCAGTTGGTAAATTGCCATCCCCCGCCACGGCGCGGTCCGGTTTTAATGGGCCGAGCATACTGTTACGCCGATGCTCGCCACAAACCGGGACCGGACCGCGGGGCTGAGGTGGGGTTATATAATCACCGACCTTAGTCCACACAGACTGATCCGGAGTGCGCAGTTCGTAGTCATACATCGCAGGGTCAGGATTGGAGAAGGCAGCATCGTCGTTAATGAAGCAGGAGTTCGGCAACAGGAAATCAGGAGTGCCCCGCTTCAGCTTAGGAGCGTGAGCGCGGGGGTGGCTTCTGAGCGAGAAGCGGCCTCGGCCCATGACGCCGATCTCAGCAGGAGGAGACAGCAGGCTGGCCGAAGATCACCGCAGGGCAGCATCGGGAAGAACCAACGCTTCAGCGCAGAAGTCCAAGGCAGGCCACTGCAAGAGGATCGCAGCAGGCCGCAGGAAAGGAAGGGTAGCCACTGCTAGGAGGGAATGCAGCAGTTACCAGTGCTGGCATCAACGCTTCAGCACAGACGTCCAGGACCAGGCCTCTGGATACTCAGGAACTTGGAAGGTAAGAACGCTAGGAGAGAGGCCTGGGGTGGTTTGTGGCAGAGACAGTAACATAGTGGTAGGAATAGTTATGCTCGGCGCTGGTTCAGAGCCAACGCCTAGAATATAAAGGGCGGAGATCCAATCACAGGAGGAGGGTGTGTGAGAATTCCTCCAATGAAAGAGCACAGGGCAGAAGCTGCAATGAGAGGCAGCACCTGTGCCATAGATTGCCAGAGGAAGCTTGCAACTGCACAGGTCTGCACGGCTATAGTCAAAGCCAGTAGTGGATTCCTTACAGTGACGCACGGTCGGTGCGATTATTGATAATGGTTCAGGATTTAATAGGCTGCAATGCTTCATGTGTCCGCCAGATGGCAGAAATTCATGAATTGTAATGCACATGCGCTTCAGTAATGTGTCGACTTGCAGGTGTTTCGTTAAAAAATGAGGAAAATCTGCCCTTATCCTGGCTCGGATTGATGCAGGGGGGCTCCAGAGCTGATTCCCAGGAATATCAGCACCGGAGGCCCCCGGCATGCATCCGAGGCAGAAAAAATGAATGTACAGCCCACTTCATTACCTTAGCGGCTAACCGATAAGGCAATAAATGGGTTAACCCACCGTGCCCGCTTTATTGTGGGTAGCGGGGGTGGGTGAAGGGGGTATTTGGCCCTTGGTGTGAGTTTAGGACTTGCGGGGGGGTTGCGGGTGCACTTTACCCCTTCACGACCGTAGCAGTTAATACCGCTACGGTCATGAAGGGGTTAACCCCTCCCGCTACCCCCCGCAAGCCCTAAACAACCACCGTTGGGGCTAATGCCCACTTCACCCCACCCCCGCTACCACAATAAAAAAATTCACACATAGCAGCCCCACACTAAATAAATAAATCTAAATAAATAAATAAATACATGAATATAAATAAATATATATATATATAAATATATATATATATATATATATATATAACAACAACCCCTATAACCCCTAACATACACATATATGCACATCAATGATACTATAGGCCGGCGGGGGCCCTCGGGTGTTACCCGCAGGCCTGCAGTACCAATTATGTGCCCCCCCCCAATTAATGAATAAACACATACATACTTTTAAAGAAATACCCCCCCCCCCCAACACATACAGTATTGTAATGGCCACAATTACTATTATCCACACAGGGATAATAGTGAATGTGCCCATTTTAAATACATAAACAGCAATAAATACATTAAATACATATAACACTCACCCATGTCCGGCTGCCACGATGAAGGCCATCCTCCTCTTCATCCTGTTCATGCCCCCTCCGCTGCTGCAAAACAGACAGAAGAATGAAAACATCCAATGTAATGTCCCCTAACCCCTTAATCACCATAGCGGTTATTAACCGCTACAGTCATTAAGGGGTTAACCCACCCTCATCCACCACTCGGGACACCTACATACCCTCCCCCACTAACCCCCCATCCCGTGATGCCTAACCACCCTCACCCACTACCCACAAGGGAGGCTTACCCACATACTGTTGGGGAACCCCCCCCCACCCCCAGTACCCACAATAAAAACAATACAGTGACACACAATAAACATCATTATATTTATTAAATACATTACCCACCCCCTGTGCCCCCCATAAATACAAGATTTATCCTTTTACAAACAGGGTTCATAACTCAGCCCCACGTGAGTCCCCGGTGGGCTGGCGGGGCACCTCACAGACCTACAGGGTACCAGCAGCCCTTTTCAAACAGGTTCTGGAGGCCTGCTGGTGGGTCCCGCCAAGCGCCATGGCCCCCAGGTGGTCTCCTTGGGATCACCTTGGGCCACAATTGGGTCGCCACGGTAGGCCCAAGGATGTCTGGGAGCCCTGGGTCAAACCCACAGGTGTCTGTGGGCCTCGGGTGGTTCCCACGAGGGTCTGGGAGCCAATCAGAGCGTGGGAACTCCATCCCTACTCTGATTGGCTCTAGTACCATGTGACAAGCTTTTAATGATGTCACATCCGTTCTCCCCCAAGCCTCTGTCACATGGTATACTAGAGCCAATCAGAGTAGGGATGGAGTTCCCACACTATGATTGCCTACCGTACCATGTGAGGACGGCCATGTTTCTTTTCATGATGTCATCTTAAAGGCAATTTAAGCAAAGCCATTCTGATTGGCTGTGCTTTCATTGCCTTTAAGTGACATCATCATTTATTTATTTTATCGGCCAAAACACATGGTTTTCACGGCCCAATCAGGACCGTGGGAACCATGATGAAAATGTGACGTCATAGGCCTTTAAAAGCCTATGTCGTCTCATTTTGAAGCCTGACGCCAAGGAGGAAGGACCTCCTACAGAAGAAGAAGACCAGGGCGTGGCCAAAGATGGGAAGAAGACCCCGGAAGAAGATAGAAGAAAGAAGAATACAGATGAAGATGGATTACAATTAGAAGACCCGTGGATTGATTTGGATTTTTAGATTAATGTTTATTTTTTTATGGTTTATTATTTTATGGCTTCCTGTGCCTGGTGGATTAATTCGTGAGTAAACTGTTTAATGGGAGTCGGTGGGGTCAGGTAATGGTAAGTGAACTAAAGAAATGTATTTTATTTAACTTGTTAATTTTTTTAATGCTTTTTTAACATGTGTATTTATTTTTTGGTGGTATATCATTTCTTGCCACTGTATGTATGTATGCATGGATGTCTAGAGAGATATATACATACAGGTATAGATAACTATAGAAGGAGACCTCGCTCGAAAACCCCTTGTTGGTAAGGGCGTGCTGCCTAGGGAGTGGGTATATGGACAGAAAATGAGTGTATCTAGAGAGGTACACAGAAAAGAATCCCTTTATAGGCGCACCGCAGACCGTTATGGAATAAATGTGGTCAGGGGAAAAAAAGTGTGTATAGCAAAATAATAAATGTTTTTAATCAAAATTGTGATTGTGCAATAAAAATAGCAAATAGTAAAAAACTAGTATTCACTATATTAAAAGACACTAATTATGTCACAGAAGTAGGTCCAGAGAAATTATTCTGGGCCCTTCAGCAGGTATAGCTCATGTTAATTCACTGTGGTGCCTTAGATGTTGAGCATATCTCAAAGGTATATCAAGGTAAATCAGTGTATGTCCTGTAGTGGATGTTAGTCACTCAAACGTGACATCTGGTGGTGCTGGAGTGTATTACACCCTATGCCTTAGGCTTAATTCTTTTGTGTCTCTGTATTTTAATGTTGCCACTAGCAGTGTGTGGTCCCGCAGGTAGATGCACCGCCAGGGTCAGCCATGCACATAGCCACAGTGGACAAAGGGTCCCTAGCTGTTCTGTGTGGCTGGCTGGGTGAGTATTACTTTGGTGGGGATATAGACGTACCTTGATGGTGTTATGTTACCTCGTTCTGATTGAAAGTATAGTGTTTCGGCAATGATGGTGTTAATACCCACTATTCATATAGAGATATTGCTCTGTGTGTGTTTGCTGGTCGCGCAGGCACACTTTAGGTTTGGAACTATAGACAGACTTGTTTTTGAGTATTAC
This sequence comes from Ascaphus truei, assembly GCF_040206685.1. Classification (NCBI taxonomy): domain Eukaryota; kingdom Metazoa; phylum Chordata; class Amphibia; order Anura; family Ascaphidae; genus Ascaphus; species Ascaphus truei. The sequence continues at coordinate 241,427,435 of NC_134486.1, read as the reverse complement.
TTTGGTGGGGATATAGATATACCCTGATGGTGTATTGTTACTTCGTTCTGATTGAATGTATAGTGTTTCGGCAAAGATGGGGTTAATACCCACTATTCATATAGAAATATAGCTCTGTGTGAGTTTGCTGGTCGCGCAGGCACATTATAAGTTTGGAACTATAGACAGACTTGTTTTAAAGGGGGTCTGCGTTTACTTCGGTAAAGATTTGCCTTGGCGCCCCTTGCGCCCCTTGGTTTTTGCCCCGTGGACCCCGTGCATATATAATAAAATGTCGGGGAGTACACAGGTAGTGTTATTGTATCCGGCACTCTTCTGAATGTGCCTGCTCGGTATGTATCTAATTACAAAAAGTATGGCTATATTTCAAAGAGTATGGCTATACATTTATATGCTCTGCAGTGTTTTATTCAGATCCAATGATTCCTGCAGTGACCCATAGTAGCGGGAGGCAGTCCCAGAGTGTGATGGCTTACCAGGTCATATTGTTACATGTAGTTACATGTTGAGGGAATCCGAGGCATATAGAGGTGTGACAGAAACCAGGGGTTGGTAATAAACTCCATATACAGGGCTCCCAGGATACTGAACAGTTTCTTTCCTGTCTAAGCTGAACAGGGCAGCCTCGTGGTACAGGCACTCCATTCCACAGTTTGTCTGCTGCCTGTTTTCTGTCATCTGTCATGCTGATTAGAGTTCAGGTATATAAGACCTGTTTCCTGTTTCCTCTGGGCCCCGCCCAAGAGCCTGGAAGGCTGCTGAACTGCAGAGGGGTGAGAAAGCCTCTTTCCCAAATCGCTTCATTCATTCTGTTAGTTTGTCTAAAGACTGCAAAGGTACTTATTTTGTTGGTGGAAGTGGACAAGCCACTTCCAACTCTGAGTCAGGGACATCTAAGTTTAAGTTATCGCTCAGACGAGCAGCTTTTTGTTTGGCTTTGTTTTCTGTTTAAACTGTGGCAGTCTCAGTGCCTGGGACTGAATAAACCAGGCATAGCCTGTTTAAAGGAACAGTACGTGACGTCTCATCATTTAACCTACCCTAAAAGACCGTGTTCTAACAGTCCCGGACAGACGGCGGAGCACCGGAGTAAGCCGTTTGTCAGATATGGTGGAGAATGCGGGCAGAACACTAAAAGGTCTGGGGGTTAAAGAACTTTAAAGAAAAAAAAAAAAAAAAAAAAGGGGGGTTTTTTCTCTCTCTCCAAACAAGATGGAAGACGTGGTGAGTGCGCTGGTACGCAATGTCGCTGTCCAGAGAGACGCGAATGAAGCCCTGCAACAGGCGAATGCAAACCAGCAAGAGACAAACCGCTTGCTGAAAGAGGAGCAACAGCGGTTCGCTCAGGGCTTACAGCAGGAACTCGAGATCCTGAGGGAGACTATCAGTAACCTTCCACTGGCAGCGGCAGCCCCAGTTCCGAAAATGACCAGGGCAAGCCACTACCTTCAGAAGATGGGACCCTCGGATGATGTGGAAGCCTATCTTCTCACGTTTGAACGCACGGCACAGACAGAGGGATGGCCAGAAGCTGAGTGGGCTGGTCTAATCGCACCCTTCCTAAGCGGCGAACCCCAGAAGGCTTACTTTGATCTAGAGCCAGCCGAAGCTAACGTCTATGCAAAATTGAAGTTCGAGATCCTCGCCCGCCTCGGCGTAACCACGGCTGTTCGCGCCCAAAGGTTTCACGCATGGTCCTTCACGATGGATAAAGCCACCCGAAGCCAGATGTATGACCTCATCCACCTCGCCCGGAAGTGGCTACAACCCGAGATCAACTCAGCAAGCCACATCGTGGAACGGTTGGTCATGGACCAGTTCTTGAGGAAACTTCCCTCTGCCTTACGCCATTGGGTCAGTCGGAGTGACCCCCACAATGCGGATGAGCTTGTGGCCCTCGTAGAAAGGTACAATGCAGCAGGAGAGCACCCGCAACCCACAGTCGTGGAGCAACCCCACTACCCGAGGTTCCAGGACTCTTCCAGAGACGGTAAAAGGGTACCGGGGTTAAGGGGAGCTGAAGAGCGGCGACCACCTTCACGCAGCACCAGCAACAGTGGTTCGCACACTAAGGGCAATAGCCAACATGGGTAGCCGGGAAAAGGCTCTAAGTGGGACACAGACTATGTACCTAAATGTGTAAATTGTCATGAGAGGGGCCACACAGCAAAAATCTGCCCACTAAATGATGAGCCCATGCAATGCAACAGCGTGGAACCTTATTCGCTGTTGTCCCAATGTATGGGCCCTAGCCCAGAGGACCCCTTGAATAACCATCTGTGGGCATTTGTAAAGGTTAATGGTAAGAGGGTTCGGGCACTTCTTGACTCTGGGAGTATGGTCACACTAGTGTCCGAATACCTATTGCCCATTAAGAAGAAACAGGTAAACAGTTCACAAAGAGTGGCAATTTGTTGTATACATGGGGATAATCATGAATATTCCACTGTTGATGTTTTTTTTGAAACAGAATTTGGTTCTTTAGATTTCAAGGTGGGTGTTGTACCCAAACTGGCACATGATGTGTTAATAGGGACCGACTTTCCCCATTTTCTAAAAATGTGGTCCCCAGCTCAGAATAGCGCCCAGAGTTCAATAGCAGACCATAACGAAGTGTTAGAAGAAACAAATCCTTTCCCTTTTTCAGAAATGGAGGTTGACGAGGGCCCAAATAAGAAAGGGGAAAAGGAGGAGTGCTGTGAAATTCCCTTCCCCATCACTACTTTGGTAGGGAATACCCCAAATCAAGATGTTGATCAGGCACTTACCACCCCAGTACAGGATAAGACCCTCGCTGACCTAGAGGTCAGTCCTGGGAGTTTTAAGAAGGCCCAGTGGGAGGACCCCACATTAGCGGTAGCAAGGGGAAATATACGGGACCAGAATAGTACTCATGGCCAACCAGATAGGTCACTTGCTTACCCCTACTTCGAGGTAGAGAACGACCTAGTATATCGGGTTGATAAAAAAAAATCAGTTACAACTAAACAATTGTTGGTACCACGGACATTCCGTAACGTAGTATTACACCTCGCACATAGTCATCCATTGGGGGGACACCTAGGGGTGGAAAAGACAAAAGAAAAGGTTCTCCGAAGCTTTTATTGGCCTGGGGTTCTGGCAGAAATTACAAACTATTGTTCCTCATGCCCAGAATGTCAGATCACCGCCCCGTTCAAAGCATACCGCAGCCCATTGGTACCCCTTCCCATAATAGAGGTACCATTTGACCGGATTGCTATGGATCTAGTAGGACCCCTAATAAAGTCTGCTAGGGGACATCAGCATATATTGGTAATATTAGATTATGCTACCCGATATCCGGAGGCAGTTCCCCTACGTAGCACCTCTGCTAAAAACATAGCAAAAGAGTTAGTACTTCTGTTTTCCCGGGTCGGAATTCCTAAAGAGATCTTATCTGACCAGGGAACACCATTTATGTCCCAAGTAACAAAAGAGCTATGTAAACTCCTAAAAATCAAGCATCTCAGAACCTCAGTCTATCATCCACAAACAGATGGTTTAGTGGAAAGGTTCAATAAAACCTTAAAGAGCATGTTACGCCGGGCGGTCGATAAGGATGGGAAAAACTGGGACTGTTTGTTACCATACCTGTTATTTGCCATTAGGGAAGTTCCCCAGTCATCCACAGGCTTCTCCCCGTTTGAACTATTGTATGGCCGACATCCAAGGGGCTTACTGGATATAGCCAAAGAAACTTGGGAACACGAGGTTACCCCTTACAGAAGTGTAATAGAGCATGTTGCCCAAATGCAGGACCGCATTGCTGCAGTCCTACCCATAGTGAGGGAACACATGGAGAAAGCTCAAGAAGCACAAAGGAATACGTATAATAAGGGTGCTAGGGTCAGAATTTTTTTTCCAGGTGATAGGGTACTAGTTCTGGTTCCCACCGTGGAGAGTAAATTCCTTGCTAAATGGCATGGGCCATATGAGGTCTTGGAAAGAGTGGGAGAAGTAAATTATAGGGTAAGGCAGCCAGGTAGGAGGAAACCTGAGCAAATTTACCATATAAACCTACTCAAGCCCTGGAAAGATAGAGAGGTCTTGTTAACCCTAGTACCCCCAGGTCCGTCAGAGAATCAAGAAACTGACCCAGAGGTTAGCATAGCTGAAACACTGTCCGTGCATCAGAAACGAGAGGTCCAGAGTTTAGTGAGAAGGAACAAAGAAATCTTCTCTACACAGCCAGGTAAAACTAACGTAATTAAACATGACATAGTCTCTGAACCGGGGGTCCGAGTTAACCTTAAACCGTACCGAATCCCAGAGGCCAAGAGAGAGGCTATAAGTTTAGAGGTTAAAAAAATGCTAAAACTAGGCGTAATTGAGGAATCCCAAAGTGGGTGGAACAGCCCTATAGTTTTAGTCCCAAAGCCAGACGGTACAACAAGGTTTTGTAATGACTACCGGAAACTAAACGCGGTGTCAAAATTTGATACTTATCCTATGCCCAGGGGGGATGAACTTGTAGAGAGACTGGGCAAAGCCCGATATCTCACAACCCTAGACCTAACAAAAGGGTACTGGCAGGTTCCCCTCACAGAAAGGGCAAAAGAAAAAACAGCCTTCTCAACCCCAGACGGCCTCTTTCAATATAAGGTGCTGCCTTTTGGCTTACATGGAGCTCCCGCCACATTCCAAAGAATGATGGATAAAATTTTAAAACCACATGTTCGGTACGCTGCCGCCTACCTGGATGATGTGGTAATCCATAGTGAAGATTGGCAGTCCCACCTTCCAAAGGTCCAAGCTGTGCTCGACGCAGTTCGGTCTGCTGGACTAACTGCTAACCCCGCTAAATGCACTATTGGTCTGGAGGAGGCCAAGTATCTGGGGTATTCTATTGGTAGAGGGTTACTCAAACCACAAACACTCAAAGTAGAGGCGATACAAAATTGGCCAAGGCCAGTCACAAAAAAACAAGTAAGGACCTTTTTGGGGTTAATTGGCTACTATAGGAGGTTTATTCCCAATTTTGCAACTAAGGCAACCCCACTAACCGACCTCACAAAAGCAAGAGGACCGCTAATGGTAAAGTGGTCCCCCGAAGCCGAACAGGCCTTTAGAAGCCTGAAAGAAGCTCTCTGTGCCCAACCAGTGTTGGTCACACCTGACTTCTCCAAAGAGTTCGTAGTCCAAACCGACGCATCTGAGGTAGGGCTGGGGGCGGTACTCTCCCAGGAGTCTCAAGGGGAGGAGCACCCCATCCTTTATTTAAGTAGGAAACTAAATCCCCAGGAGAAAAATTACTCCATAGTCGAGAAAGAGTGTCTCGCAATAAAGTGGGCTGTAGAGACACTCAAGTATTATCTGTTGGGGAGAAAGTTCCGATTGGTCACAGATCATGCACCCTTTACCTGGATGTGTCAAAATAGGGAGAAGAACGCTAGGGTGACCAGGTGGTTCCTAAGCCTACAGCCCTTTAAATTTTCTGTGGAACACAGGTCGGGGCACAAACATGGCAATGCCGACGGGTTGTCAAGGATGCACTCCCTAATATCCATGGTCGCTCACCCCTCGAGGTCTGAGCTGGGGGGGAGGATATGTGACAGAAACCAGGGGTTGGTAATAAACTCCATATACAGGGCTCCCAGGATACTGAACAGTTTCTGTCCTGTCTAAGCTGAACAGGGCAGCCTCGTGGTACAGGCACTCCATTCCACAGTTTGTCTGCTGCCTGTTTTCTGTCATCTGTCATGCTGATTAGAGTTCAGGTATATAAGACCTGTTTCCTGTTTCCTCTGGGCCCCGCCCAAGAGCCTAGAAGGCTGCTGAACTGCAGAGGGGTGAGAAAGCCTCTTTCCCAAATCGCTTCATTCATTCTGTTAGTTTGTCTAAAGACTGCAAAGGTACTTATTTTGTTGGTGGAAGTGGACAAGCCACTTCCAACTCTGAGTCAGGGACATCTAAGTTTAAGTTATCGCTCAGACGAGCAGCTTTTTGTTTGGCTTTGTTTTCTGTTTAAACTGTGGCAGTCTCAGTGCCTGGGACTGAATAAACCAGGCATAGCCTGTTTAAAGGAACAGTACGTGACGTCTCATCATTTAACCTACCCTAAAAGACCGTGTTCTAACAGTCCCGGACAGACGGCGGAGCACCGGAGTAAGCCGTTTGTCACAGAGGCTAGAATGGGGCAGATATTCTGTTAGTGGTTTAGATAAGTGTATATATGTTAGTAGCACAGCCCTGCTAAACACAGAGCTAACACCTCTTTAACTGGGTGTATCAAGTCACAGATCCATGTAGTGAATAACAGGCTTGTACTGCAGCGTTGTAGTAAAACAGTGAAAACATAGAGCTATGTTCTTCACTGCTGTAGAAATATTTTAATCAATTGATATCGGCAGAGACCCGACATGCTGCATGTTTCGTCGCTTTACTTGCGACTTCTTCCGGGGTGGGAGTATCTGCGTCTCCTGTTCCTGTTTTATACCCGGTGGTTGTCATAGTGACCATGGGACGCGTGTGTTGCCGAGTTAGAGCTGGTGGTGCATAGGTACTGCACCCAAATGCTATACTTGGAAAAAATCTGACCAGAATAATGATGTGCATTATTGTATTGTATTGTATTTGTATTCCACAAGAAAATTGATATGTGCTAACAGTTTCTTATTTATTCATAGGAAAGAAGTGAAAGCAAAGCCTTCGTTTAAACCAGATGGACATTGTGTGTTGAGTAAGTATATCCATCTGGATTCACGTTTGAGTGACTAACATCCACTACAGGACATACACTGATTTACCTTGATATACCTTTGAGATATGCTCAACATCTAAGGCACCACAGTGAATTAACATGAGCTATACCTGCTGAAGGGCCCAGAATAATTTCTCTGGACCTACTTCTGTGACATAATTAGTGTCTTTTAATATAGTGAATACTAGTTTTTTACTATTTGCTATTTTTATTGCACACACAATTTTGATTAAAAACATTTATTATTTTGCTATACACACTTTTTTTCCCCTGACCACATTTATTCCATAACGGTCTGCGGTGCGCCTATAAAGGGATTCTTTTCTGTGTACCTCTCTAGATACACTCATTTTCTGTCTATATACATACAGGGTAAGAAATGATGTTGTTTTAAAAGCTTGATTTGATGTGTTTTAAATTAATTTGACTATGCTGCTATGCTTTAATGTGTGTTTAAAGTATTTTACAATTAGATAGATGTAATCGTTGCTATTGTATGGTGTTCTTGAGGCCAGAGTTCGCCTTGGTTTTCAATTTTGTATGCTTGTTGGTACTTATATTTTTTCTCAGGCTAAATTGTTCAGTTCCAGGCTTGAATTAGTTAATTGTTTAATTGTTAGTGTTGGAATGTAATTTGTTTAGGGATGTCATTAATGAATGCTAATTGATTTATGTTTATTGGCTTGGTTAAAATAGTATACTTGTTTGGAGGTATCAGTGTTTTGCTTGCAATGTTATTGTTAACATTCATTTGCAGAATTTATATGGTGCTTAGATTGTATGCGTCATATATACAATGTAAATGCAATGTGTTGATTGTCATTTGAGGTTTTTTATTGGCATTTGATGTTTTTGATTGTAAGATCAGTTAGGATTATGAAAGGAAATTAATTTTATTGTAGTGTGTCTTTATGGAGAAGTGTTATTTTGAGTACAGCATGTTTTTGATAACCCTTCTACATTTATTTGTATACTGGTTCATCATGTGTGTATATATATATATATATATATATATATATATATATATATCACCCTCTTCTCTCTCTCTGTATATATATATATATATTTGCATGATGAAGCCAATGTACAAATTCATGAGTGAAGGGTGGGTATCGGGCCAGTGTGGCTTAACCCCTTAATTACCTTTGCGGTTATTATCTGATAAGGTGTTTAAGGGGTTAATTGATATCTGAATGTTATTGCTATGTACTGGCTATGTATTTTGTGGGCAAGACTAGGCTGTTGCTGGCGACGGAGACTTCTTATTGATGAGGTCAGTAGCACAGTATAGTAGTCAGTATATTTATTTGAATATGCTAGTTAATGTTTTTAATAATGGGCAATTAATCTATTATCCCTATCTGGATAATAGTTATTTTGCACATTATTGTACTGTAGGTGTTGGGGGGGGGGGAGGTGTATATATTGAATGTATAGGCCAGGTTTATTTTTTTAAAATTCAGGGTTTGTTCCGTGGTTCTGCGTGGGACCTATGGAGACCACCTGCGGGTCTCCTCGGGTATCTCACAGGTATCAGGCTGGTGGTTCCACGGGTGAAACATGCGGGGATGAAGCGTTGGCCTCACATCTGTGGGGGCACCGTGGACCCGTAGTCTGCGGGGATGAAGCGGTGGCCCCACTTCCGTGGGGGCACGGCCGACCCATAGGTGCGGGGATGAAGCTGTGGTCCCACTTCTGTGGGGGCACCGCGGACCTGTAGTGAGCACTCGTGAGTTCCCCAGACCCCCGTGGGAACCACGCGAGGCCCCGCAGACACCTGTGGGTATGACCCGGGGCTCCCAGACATCCTTGGGCCTACCGTGGTGACCCAATTGTGGCCCACGTTGACCCTAGGAGACCACCTGGGGCCATGGCGCTTGGCGGGCCCACCAGCAGGCCTCCAGAACCTGTTTGAAAAGGGCTGCTGGTACCCTGTAGGTCTGTCAGGTGCCCCACCAGCCCACCGGGGACTCGCGTGGGGCTGCGTTATGAACCCTGTTTGTAAAAGGATAAATCTTGTATTTATGGGGGGGCACAGGGGGTGGGTAATGTATTTAATAAATATAATGATGTTTATTGTGGGTCACTATTGTTTTTATTGTGGGTACTGGGGGTGGAGGGGGCAACGGTATGTGGGTAGGCCTCCCTTGTGGGTAGTGGGTGATGGTGGTTAGGACTCACGAGGTGGGCCATTGGCAGTGAGGCGCTGCATTATATGCACATCGGGATCCCCCTCCCCACATTTACATAAACTGCACTCACAGAAACACAGGCAGGGAGATTTAACAGACAAATTAGGGGGAGGGGGCCTTACACATATTACAGTCAAGGAGGTGGGGTTATAACCAAAAGGGAACAGTTATGTTAAAAACCTGTGTATTCTTCTTGTCCATTAACAAGTATATGGAGGCAGCATACCAGGGAAGGGGGTGCACCTTTAACTCCTTCACTGCAAGAAGTGCATGTAATCTATGACTTTGCATAAAGAATAGAGCCGACCAAATGTGTACACACACACACACACACACACACACACAGCTAAGAGGGGGCTCCTCGGCTGTAACCCCCCGATGTATACCTCAATGCCCGGTCACGTTCAACACCCCCCCCAAACTGTAACTTCCCCGGTGTTGGGGGGTTAGTGTGGGAGGGTATGTAGGCGTCCCGAGTGGTGGGTGAGGGTTGGTTAACCCCTTAATGACTGTAGCGGTTAATAACCGCTGTGGTGATTAAGGGGTTAGGGGACATTACTTTGGATGTTTTAATTTTTGTGTCTGTTTTGCAACAGCGGAGGGGGCATGAATAGGATGAAGAGGAGGATGGCCTTCATCGTGGCAGCCGGACATGGGTGGTGAGTACTATATGTATTTAATGTATTTGTTGTTTATGTATTTTAAATACACAGGGGGTGTATGTTGTTTATTGCAATGTTTATTGGGGGCAAATGTCCCCAATAAACATGCTATTCTGCCTTAACCCTTCATTGCCTTAGCGGCTATCAGCTATGGTAATGAAGCAGCATTTCTGTATTTTAATAATATTGTGCAGGAGCAGGGGGTCCCCTGAGCTGAACCGCATTGATTTGTGGCTCAGGGAACCCCCTGCTCACTGTACAATATTATTAAAAATACATTCATGCTGCTTCGTTACCATAGCACATAGCCGCAAAGGTAAGGAATGAGTGTTTATTGATATGGGTGTTTTATTCATACTGTTTCCCGAGATACAGGCCCCTTTATGGGGTGCCGGTATCCCTCTCCTTTGTTTACATTCCGCGGTCACCTGATCGGGAACTTTAAATGCAGAGGGATACCGGCACCTCATAAAGGGGCCTGTATCTCGGGAAGCAGGGGGTCCCCGGACCTGAAACCAATGCGGTTCAGCTCCGGAGACCCCCTGCACATCTACACTATGAATAAAAATGTATTTTAAATAATTTTTAATGTGCCGATGTTTACGCAGAGAGAGCAGCGGATCTCTCTCTGCTGCAAACACATCTCGCCAGGGGACGGCTTCTGGACTTCAAAGACAACAGCTCGCAAATGCCCCCATGAGTTTTTACACGGCATTGCAGTATTGCAGACAGCGAGAATAAAATGCTTAAATTACAGCCGCAAAAATAACGCAATTCACCCCGGGCGAAAACGACACAAAACCGCACATAACCGGGATAATCTGAAATTCGCGGAGCTAGCCGTGTTAGAATAAAGGTTGTCGCCACTGTATGTCATTCATCAACAGGTTGTATTATACTTCTTACCAATAAAAGGTGTTGTGTGTACGTGAAGAAATAATGTGTACTAAATCTATATTTTATGTACATGCTCTTTTTCGTTATGCATACACAATAAACCTACTATGTCCATAGTCAATAGCTAGTGCAGTATGGTTACATACAATGTTTCTTTTGCAGTGTGACATGTGAGTCACAATGATGTGTACACTATTGTGTATTTCAGATTATATTTGACGTATTCTAGATGTTGTTTCATATCACACACAAAATTGTCAATTCTGTGTGTTGCTTACCTTAATGAACATGTCATGACAATGATTTATATTCATTCATGTTTTATTTTTCAAGGTATATCACTTTAATGACTGCTCATGGTATGTATTTCAATTCACATTCGTCATATGATGTGCAAACCTTGATACAGGTATAGTTACAGGATGTATAAACACAACGTAATGACAAAGATGTGACAATTGAAACATGTCGTTTCTGTATTGTGTACGTGCGTTTAGCTACACTTGGTGGTTATTGTGCAGTGTGTTTTACAATCATTAGGGACATTAGATAACATGTAATTTAGCAAATGTAACAACATCCATTCATGGAATATAGGGGTGGGGGGAGATAAGGGGATAAACCCTGCTCAGCTATTGATTATGGGAGGAGAACATCCATTGATGCACATGAGCGATGTTAACACTTAATGCATGTTTGTATGAAAAGACCCCAATGTTTTAAACATCATTAACATTGCAATGTATGTGATTAGTTGTTGTATCACTTCATCTTCATGTTCATTACTACATTGTCACATGTGTATGTATAAGTGAAAGATGTGTGTTGATTTGACGTACATGTAACATGTGTCAAAATGTTAACACCATTCCAAAGTATCGTTCTTTGGATTCTCAACTTTTCCTAATTCATTCAACACAATGACAATATTGTTAATATAATTTTTATTTCATTCACGTTAGTTATTCATAATGATCATGATCCTTTATAACTAATGTCAACATATGAACATAAATGAAGTGGACATTTGCATACGCACACATTTCAGCAACAGTGTGTGTGTGTGTGTGTTGTAGTTTTTGTGTGATGCATGTATTTGTACGTGAAATAATATAAACCAACATAATAATGTTGCTTTTATCATCGGCCTCACTTAGCTATGTATGTGTTGAACGTTTACTAATAACACTAAACTATAGTTAGTCGTGTGAATAAAATGTACACACAAATGTTCATGGTTTCATGATCTTTAACTAACATTCATTAGCTCATGCATGTTAGGTTAGCACTACAACTTAGTTGATAATATAAAATGCACACGACTAAACAGTTTCTATCACCTCACTATTGTTATTGTGTACGTTCACATACAATGTCTACGAGTTGTTATGCAGCATTAACATTCTTTGAAAAGTCACACGTGAGATTATAATATATAGTAGATTAATGTGTTTGCTGAGTGATAATGTTGGTTGCATATATCACATGGCAATACATATAATGTTAGTAGAAAAGAACAAAAAAACTATATAAGTTCTAACTTCAGTGCTTAGCAACATCATTATGTTAATTAAGTGCATAGTAAATATTGGCATAATAGGATAACATTATGTAGTGATTGTTAATCTGCGCACCAATCATTGAAAGCATTGTTACATATTTATTAAAATAGTTGTTCGCTAGTCGTCACAATCATCTAATATAACGATTGGCTCATCTGAAATCATACATTGGTCCCACGTATTCATCCGCGACATTTGTGAAATACAGCAAACACATGATGTTCAAAGATGGCACATTTATATATGTCTCAGCATGACAACGCTTAACACATCTCTGTATGATTGTGGATATTCACGCATAAGTAACGTATATGTTTAAACTGCAAGGATAAAACTACAGATACAGAACTGTCTCATTTTGCTAATGGCGTTGCTGGCATTACTACTGATATGTTTTTTCCGGTGCCTGTATACATAATAATGTGCGCGCACAACGTCTGTTGCGCGCGCACGTCACGAATGTGTGGACTAAGTCTTAACGCATGCGCAAAACGATGTGTACGCTGTGCGTTCTATACATGTCCCTCCATGGTGCTACTAGCAGTACGCATATCATGGCTGGAAGTTATGATATGGAAGCAAAACAAATTCACTTCTACACACGTACATATCTAAACTTTGTAAACGGACGTGTGCCCATGGAAAAAACGGACGATCAGCCAATGAGCGAACAAAAGACGTGTGATGTCATGTTAAGGCATTGTGAAATGCACGCAAACACCCCTCCCACTGAATGAACATTGGCCTCCAGCGCTGTGCACGCACCGTCCCACCGACGCGCGTGCATGACACACTGCACTGACCGTAACAATAAGCTACGGGCACAGCCAATACGGTTTCACGCGCGCACGTCAGTTTGGGGTGCGGCTTGCATCGGTAACCTTTTTAAGGACACCTTGGAACATGACCAGGTTCCCACGTCATATGTGGGCGACACTTTGTTTTTATATGTTGAATGCTAAACAATGAGGTGTGTGTGTTACAGTTAGTGTAACATATTGAAATGATACTTTAAAAGCGATAATAATCTAGGATTTAGGACTCCGTCACCAATGTGTACTAATGGTTCATCATGTAGTATATTGTTATAGGAAATAATGTCTTTGTGCACGCTACATGTAAGCCTGTCTGCAATGTTAAGCTGTATCCACTCATTTGGCTAACAAATGGTGTATATTATTAATGTAGACATATATAATTTGAGTAAAGGGATAACGAAATTTGTATTTACCATTCTTGTAGAAGTCAAAACTGATTTGGCTGCAACTGGTCGCTGCAGGAAGGCACAACAGTATCATCCATGGTTGAGGCAACCGTTGAATCCTGAATCACACACATCTCCATGAGGGCGTCATATGGATCTGCAGTGGCTTCTTCAAACAAGACGTCCGGAGGTACGTACAGTTGTTGGTTGTTTTCCCATCCACATTGGTATTGCCCATATAAGTTTGGATACATATCATAGTAGTTATGTCCATCTTGCATCTGGTCTGGCTGAACGGAGGGTGCAGGTAGATCAGCAGACGCGACAGTCGGTGCGGCTTCAGTGTCACTGGTATTAGGCAAAAATATGCTATTTAACAGAAGATATGTTCCATGTTCCATGGTAAGTTTAAATGATGGCGCAACATGCCAGCATCCATATCGTTGATCTAGCCGATCATGGACACGCTCAAAACATTCATTTGCGGATAAAGTGAATCGTACAGAAGTTTTAACATTTCGTTGTATGTCAGGTTGTTGGTAGTATGGATATTTCTTTTCGATCAAGTCATAGATTTTGGCCACGTTTGCACTTTTCTCTGGCGTTGATTCGATTGCTTCATAAATCATAAATTTGTATGATTTACGTGGATGGCTGTGCAATGTGGAAGCTTCTGCCATTTCTTCTCTCTTCAAGTGTACGTTGTGTGAAGTTGAATGCATACGGATGTCTGCTGAACGTGTGAATAGTTACATGTTATCTTCGTGGTTTCGTCCAAGGTTATAATACAACGTAGCAGTTATACACCTAGGTTTTCTCCCACAAGAAATTTGTTACAATAATTGGCTGAAATTCTTTGGGTAAGATACTCTTTTCACAGGAATCGAAACTTTACTTTCGGCTTAGGCAATCAACATGTGCAAAACAAGTAGACTCTTTGAATTACAATAATAATGTGTGTGAAATCATCTACAGTGCTATGCTGAACAGATTTCTGGTTACACTTAGCTAGATGTAATCATACACACACATCTGTATGTTTGTCTCTTTTTCTGTTTTTCTCTCTGTCTGTTTATCTCTCTTTCTCTCTCTTTCTCTCTCTGTTTCTCTCTCTCTTTGACTCTCTCTGTTAGTCTCTCTTGATATATACATAGATTAAGATATATATATATATATATATATAAATATAATTAAATATATATACATATATCAACATCTATATATAATTAACTACCCTATTTCCTCGATTCTAAGACGCCATCGATTCTAAGACGCACCCTTGATTTAATAAAAAAATTGTGGAAAAAAAAAACCCAATATATTAAATGTGCAGATTTTTTTATTTTTTTAAGCAAACAGTAGCATACATTTATCTGCACTAGAGAGAGGCAGACACAGAATGGGGAGAGAGAGAGACAGTATCGGATGAGCAGAGAGAGAATGGATGGGGGGAGGAAGGAGAGAAAGGAGGGAAGGGGGGGAGAGAAAGGAGGGAAGGGGGGGAGAGAAAGGAGGGAAGGGGGGAGAGAAAGGAGGGAATGGGGGGAGAGAAAGGAGGGAATGGGGGGAAAGGAGGGAAGGGGGGGGGGAAAGGAGGGAATGGAGGGATGGGGGTAGAAGGGGATGGGGGAGAAGGGGATGGGGGAGAAGGGGATGGGGAAGAATGGAGACAGTGGAGGGGAGGGAGACAGTGGAGGGGAGGAGGGGAGGGAGACAGTGGAGGGGAGGGAGACAGTGGATGGGGAGGGTGGGAGGGAGACAGTGGATGGGGAGGGTGGGAGGGAGACAGTGGATGGGGAGGGTGGGAGGGAGACAGTTGAGGGGAGTGGGGAGGGAGACAGTGGAGGGGAGGGAGACAGTGGAGGGGAGGGGGGAGGGAGACAGTGGAGGGGAGGGGGGAGGGAGACAGTGGAGGGGAGGGGGAGGGAGACAGTGGAGGGGAGGGGGAGGGAGACAGTGGAGGGGAGGGAGACAGTGGAGGGGAGGGGGGGAGGGAGACAGTGGAGGGGAGGGGGGGAGGGAGACAGTGGAGGGGAGGGGGGGAGGGAGACAGTGGAGGGGAGGGGGGGAGGGAGACAGTGGTGGGGAGGGGGACACACATAGAGACACATACACAAACACAGAGTGACAGAGACAAACACACACAGAGACACATACACAAACACACACAGAGTAACAGACAAACAGAGAGAGACACATACACACACACAGAGTGACAGAGAATCACACAGAGAGACACATACACACACACACACACACACACAGAGTGACAGAGAATCACACAGAGAGACACATACACACACAGTGACAGAGGATCACACAGAGAGAGAGACACATACACACACAGAGTGACAGAGAATCACACAGAGAGAGACACATACACACACACAGAGTGACAGAGACACACACATACACAGAGACACATACACACACAGAGTGATAGAATCACACAGAGAGAGACACATACACACACAGAGTGACAGAGGATCACACAGAGAGAGAGACACATACACACACACAGAGTGACAGAGGATCACACAGAGAGAGAGACACATACACACACAGAGTGACAGAGGATCACACAGAGAGAGAGACACATACACACACACAGAGTGACAGAGACACACACACACAAACACACACAGAGTGACAGAGAATCACACAGAGAGAGACACATACACACACACAGAGTGACAGAGACACAAACATACACAGAGACACATACACACACAGAGTGACAGAGAATCACACAGAGAGAGACAGAGACAAGGGAGGGGTCGGAGGGCTCGTGGGGCTGGCAGCCGAAGCTGTGAGTAGCAGAGAGGGGGGGGGGGGGGAGCGGAGGGTTCATGGGGCAGGAAGCTGTGAGTAGTGGAGGGTTCATGGGGCAGGAAGCTGTGAGTAGCAGAGGGGGGCGGAGGGTTCATGGGGCTGAAAGCTGTGAGTAGCAGAGGGCTGGAAGCTGTGAGTAGCAGAGGGCTGGAAGCTGTGAGTAGCAGAGGGCTGGATGCTGCGAGTAGCAGAGGGCTGGATGCTGCGAGTAGCAGAGGGCTGGATGCTGCGAGTAGCAGAGGGCTGGATGCTGCGAGTAGCAGAGGGCTGGATGCTGCGAGTAGCAGAGGGCTGGATGCTGCGAGTAGCAGAGGGCTGGAAGCTGCGAGTAGCAGAGGGCTGGAAGCTGCGAGTAGCAGAGGGCTGGAAGCTGTGAGTAGCAGAGGGCTGGAAGCTGTGAGTAGCAGAGGGCTCGTGGGGCTGGAAGCTGTGAGTAGCAGTCAGGGACGGTCAGCTGGTGGTGCCGCTACAGCCGCACTGCTGTGGGTCGCAGAGGGGGGGCCAGCACTTCAAGCAACCAACTGAGACAAGGGGGAGAGCGGGCGGGGGGCCGTGGTTCAAGCAGACGGCTACCGCGCTTTTTGTTAAAACGCTGAAAGCTGCACGCCCTCCGTCTGCAGCGCCCCCAAGCAGGTTTTTTTTTTTTTTTTTTTTTTAGTACATCGATTCTAAAACGCACCCCTATTTCAGAGATGTGAAATTGGGAAAAAAAGTGCGTCTTAGAATCGAGGAAATACGGTATATATTGTGTGTAGATATATATATATATATATGTACATAGATATGTAGATATATATATAAATATATATATATATATATATATATATATATATATATATGTACATTGAAGGCCTTGTGTGCTAACAGGCCTTGTTGTAATTCTATTAACACTTCATTACAGTTTATAACATTACTGGGTGAGTATGTTTGAGGGCCTATTTGAGTCAGCTGTGTAGAAGTTGTATTTAACAGCAAACAAGGCCTCTTTTGAGCCATGAAGGCCTGTACTGTTAATTCTGATTATATATTATATTATATATAGAGTGCTAAACTAAAGCCATTCATGTGTGTAAGTAGGCCTTGTTGTAATCATATTCAAAGTTAAATACAGGTGAGTGAATTATGGGCTCAATCATACTGATCTCATAATTTTAGCAAGTGTCCTAACATTTATATCTCATTAACACAAGGCCGTTTGCTCTGACAACAGTGGTAAATATATATATATATATATATATATATATATATATATATATATATATATATATATATATATATATATATATATATATACAGTGTTCGACAAACCTATACATTTGCTCGCCCCGGGCGAGTGGATTTAACCCCCGGGCGAGTAAATATTGGCCCAAGCAGCACACGTTTGGTACTAGGTGGCGAGTAGATTTTTTTGTGTGGCGAGTAGATTTTTTGGTTATTTGTCAACCACTATATATATATATATATATATATATATATATATATATATATATATATATATATATATATATATATATATACACACACACACTGTGTGTATATATATATATATATATATATATATACACACACACACACAGTGTGTGTGTGTGTGTGTGTGTGTGTGTGTGTGTGTGTGTGTGTGTGTGTGTGTGTGTGTGTGTGTGTGTGTGTGTGTGTGTGTGTGTGTGTGTGTGTGTGTGTGTGTGTGTGTGTGTGTGTGTGTGTGTGTGTGTGTGTATACATATATCCATAGAGATACAGAGAGACTACAG
Source organism: Ascaphus truei (assembly GCF_040206685.1). Lineage (NCBI taxonomy): Eukaryota > Metazoa > Chordata > Amphibia > Anura > Ascaphidae > Ascaphus > Ascaphus truei. The sequence continues at coordinate 241,409,614 of NC_134486.1, read as the reverse complement.
ATATATTCATACACACTAACAGATCTGTTATTGTAACCAAAAATCATACATGATCACATGCCAACAGTATGAACTATGAAAGAAGATTAAGGTAAGTAATGTATTACAGAGTTAAGACACCAGAAAACACAACATCAAAATTTATGCTGTTATATGGGTAGTTACTTAAAGTTGTATGTCAATAATATTAGCATGAAATGACTATCTACATTACCAGACAAACCCACATACATCTCATCTTGAACAAGAGCTAAGTGAATGTCAGCTTCTATAAACATGGCAAGTGTGTAATGTTGTACCATTAATCAACTGATGATTAATACATATTCATATGTTATTAAATATGCCTTAATTCAATCATTGAACATTTCTAACATTCATGTGTACAAGGACATACTTGAATGTTAGCAAGCATCTGTACATGATCATACATACACTATGCATGAAATAGTCTGCAGTAAACATCACCAGGACACCAACACATTTAGTGAATGTGATTATTTATTTTTGTTTATCCTTTTGAGTGAGAGTCACAGGCCTGCTTGTTGGCTGTTGTGTTTGCCTTTTCCCTTTGCCAAGTACTTTGGCCTTAACTGTACGACTTGTACTGGCCCATGGCAGTTCTGTGGCACTGGGTGTGGGCTGTTGCACTTCAGGGGCACTGGGTGTGGGCTGTGGCACTTCAGGGGCACTGTGTGTGGGCTTTGGCACTTCAGTGGCACTGGGTGTGGGCTGTTGCACTTCAGTGGCACTGGGTGTGGGCTGTTGCACGTCAGTGGCACTGGGTGTGGGATGTTGCACTTCAGGGGCACTGGGTGTGGCCTGTGGCAGTTGTGAACCAGCTGCTAAACATTGCACGACTGAGGTTGGAGCAGTTTCTTGTTTTGGTGTTTTTATCTTTTTCCAAAAGCTGGTTAGTAGTAATTGTTGCCCTAACTTTCTTTTTCATGTCTCATTTGTAGGTGTCCGTTCCTGATTTTGAACAGATGTAAGCGGTTGGATGTTGACAGGGACCTGCACAGAACTTGCACCTACTGTACCGGTATCACCCACAACTGGGGAATGAAGAACTGATGACTCTGGAGAAAAAGTAGCAGCATGTAAAGATCCATCCTCAGATGGGGTAAAGTGGAATTGTTGTTCTCTTGCAGTAATTCGCAACTGATTTGCTTGGCTTAGATTCACAACTATTGCTTGTAATGTCCTGTTTACATTTTGTATTTCTTTAGGAACTTGGATGATGACTCTTTCAATTTGTGACATTTGTGATATTGTCCTTTCCTGCAGTGATATCATCCTTTCAAGCACTGACATCATTTCTGAATGGCGACGATTTTCTTCACCCAAGATTCTTTCTTCAGAAGCTGCAATAGCTGAGTAGGTGTCACGAGCAGGAGGACTTGAATGCTGGGTTAATCCACGAGTGGGAACATCTTCATGGTCACTTGAGTGAATTTGTCATTGAGTGGCAACATCTGGTTCTACAAAAAGAGAGACATTATGAACTGCCATGGAACTTTCACTTGTTTTTCAATATAATGAGAGTTGTTCTCACAGTGTAACACATAACATGTTTCCATAATTTTTAATTTGTGTCAAATTAAAAGTTGATGCTTGAAGTAACAATGATGTTTCGACTCAATGTGAAAGAAGAATGAATGAAAGGTTGTTGTAACCTCACAACACCTTGCTGATAGTTTACAACACACACAATACATGTTGTCAGGAAACACTACATCTTCTGTGACAATAACTGATGTGAAGTTAATTACATGTGAAAGGCATTTATTTAGCATGGCAAACTAACATCTACAAATGTACACATTAGATGTGCTGCACCTCATACACTCGCCTTCCATGCTTGATGATAAGCTGGATGAGCCAGGTGATGAGACATGTTCAGTGACAGGTGACAAATGAGCTTCAGGAGCAACTATATAGAAGAATAACATAAGAATTTTATTGACATGTGTACATAATTAGCATAAAGTTTGTGTAGTGGGAGTATTTATGGCTAAATATCAGCATCACATAAGGAAATGACAATATGTTTCTGGCAAGCTGTATATTATCCATCTTAACATCAATGTACATGTGAACCTAATTGGCACATTTATTGTAAAAACCATACAACATACAATGTTCATGCAGGAATGCATTCTAAAATTAAGTGTTCTGTTGGACATACACTGCATATGTTGTGTAGTCATCTAACAATAATAATGTACATCACTACCATGACAGCAAAGTTGAGTCTGCTTATAATTCAGTACCTAATTGTGGAAATGTGAATGAATGTTTTTAGTGATCGGTGTGAACATTTAAGAGGAGCAGGTGTAGCGCTCAATGTGGCAACCACTCATCAACACATGCAGTGTGTCGCTCACAGATGGTACTGGTGTGATAATGTGGCGTATCCAGAAGGTTAAAAGAAGATATGAGTGAACGAATGATTAACGTACATTTTCATATATAGTGGCCTGGTGGGTGAAAGTCTTCATAGAATTACCATTTCAAAAGAATGTGATGAACTTCTGTTCACCTTGTCAGCTTCTAAAAACTGTAGTCCCTCCCCAAGACGTGACAGCACCCTGACCTTTTATTTGTTTCTACCACCTGTAAGGCGTCCCACAAGACTTGACCATAACATGACCCTGTGATCTGGCTCGGTGCCCAACCCCACCCCCTGTGTTCTCCTCTATGCTGTGATGACATATTAATTGCAGCTGGTTTCACACACCGGTACATGAGCGAAAGTCAAATCTAAAGTGAGCTACATATGGACACAATTAAATACCATATGGTACATGTTCCTATTTATGCTCTCAGTATACTACATGAAGCGAAAAAGGAGCTTTAATGAAACATAACGAAATGTGTTTGTGCAAATTATGAATGTTCGCCTTTGAATGCACTATCTTCCATGCAAGACTTGATGAGGCAGTAATGGCCTGTTTATAGGTGTAACATAGATTATCACTAATTTATATATATATATTTTTATATATATATATATATATATATATATATATATATATATATATATATATATATATAGCAACTGTAAATATTACTGTATGCTCATTTGCATGTCTTAGACAGGTCTGCAACCCTGTCTTTCACCATTATCGCCCACCATACAGCGCTTCCACTGCAGCAAGGGATTCTGGGAAATGACATGCAAATGAGCACTCAGTGCCACCTTTTGCCACCATATATATTAATTTTTACTTTTTGTAGGACAACTAGATATAAATATATATAGATATATAGATATAGAGAGAGAGAGAGACATATATACAGATATATATGTAGGTATGCTTATATTGGGAAGAAAGTATAAGTTGCAGCGGAAATATTGATAAGAACTGTAACCTACGACACGCCTAGTACAGTAACATTTGTCACCTGGTGGAAATGGAGCAGAATAAATTTCGATATCTCTGTCCCCGGGCAAACCCTCTACGACAACAGGAAGAAATTTTTCCCGCATCTGCTCCTCCAATGATGTTAAGGTTAGAGATTGTGCTGGCGGCCCACCTCCAGTGCCAGAAGCATGCATCCGTTGTGCTTGTATTTTTTTCTTTAAGTTTGCCCTGATATCATCGAATCTCTTCCGACAATTCGCCCGGTCCCTGACATAATTCCCACACGCAGACACAGCCAAGGTTATTTGATCCCACATTTCTTTTTTTGATGCTGAACTTGTCCGCCCTTGAAATACATACAAAATATATGACGTTAATTATTATTATAAAAACGATCAGTTTCCTAAACTGCTACCTGTTCCAAGAGATACCAAACATGCTGGTTTAGGTGTAATATGTGAACCACATGAGCATTTATGTGTAAACATACAAATGTAAGCAAGCTTGCATGAATATTGTATGAACTTTGGCAACATTTTTAGACTGATTGTTATGGTCGTTCTAAAGCATGAAGGAATATGTGTGTAACAATTAAGTTTAATTGATAGATATTATAGAATAATATTTTGATATTAAGACATCTCACATGACCTAGGATAACATGTCTTTGAAGAATCAATGCAAAGATGCACTTACCTAGTAAGTTGCCCATACAGACAGTCATAGTGCTCCAGAATCACTGTGACAAGAACTGTGTTTTCCTCTTCATTGAACCGAGGATTACGTGGCCGCTCCACACGTTTCTTCTGAATACGTGCAGGCCCAGAGCTTGGCTGCTGCTGACTGGACTCTCCTTCTTCCAATGGAAGAGACTCCAAAAGCAGGCCACCAGCAACCACCCCACCACCAGACACCCCAGCAGCACCAGCAACAGAGCCACCAGCATCACTCGCACTCCCAGCGACACCACTCAAACTCCCAGCAACACCATTCGCACTCGCATCAACAGCACTCCCCTGAATCCTACGTTCACTCAGACGCGTACTCACACGAATACCAGTACCACTCACACCAGCATCACTCTTCCCACGCCTTGCGGCCATACCTCTGGCACTCACAAAGAACAGAAAAGAAATTTAAAGACAATCGCACTGAACACTTACAAAGTGAAAACAAGACAAAGATGTAAACAAAACAACACAGGACAAACCTCTCACAATACACCACAACTGTCTCAGTCAATATGAAATATGTAAATCGCCCAGCTCTGTGTGTGTGTCTCTCTCTCTCCCAACAACACAGAGAATGAATAAAAATACACACTGCCTTTAAATGGGCCGCTCAATCCAAAACATGCTTGCTTCGGCAGATTCAGCAAGAAGTTTCATTGGGGAACCTAACACCACCTCGCCATTCACGCCGATACACCTGTGTGTGATCGGCAAATCATCGGCAGAGTGGGAGCAAATGTTTTCGGCTTGATTCGGAAGGGATTCGGCACTTATTGCATACGGGGAGGGAAATTCGGCAGAATCATGCCAATAAGGTACCCTTGGCGATTGCACTTTTTCGGTGCTTACTGCATAGAGCCCTTATTTCCATCACATGAGTGCGAACATAAGTAGGGTGTTGTTAGTCGCCTTATAAAAAATATTATTAACCCATCACAGAAAAAATGAAGATCCTAATGGTGAGTAAGGAGCTGTCCTACACTGTCATCAGTATTTTGTGATCAAACAGACTTTAAGATCCAGAACAGCAACTGAGACTTGTGGCTAAATTACTGTCACTTAAGTTTCCCCATGCAAGTGTAGACATCAATGGTAAACTGCTGCACAGTAAATAGGGAACCGTCCTCCACTATCATATAAATTCTGTGGCATAACAAAGCTTTACAAGCTGGAACTGCAGTAGGGACCAGCATCAAAGCTACACTTGAAGTTGTTCCTCTGTGCAGACATTGACACCTAACGCAGAGTGCATTTCACACCTGCTGTTCTCTGTCTTAAAGTCTGTACGATAACAGAATACTGATGACAGCAGAGGATGGCACCTTTCTTACCATGCAAGGGCTTTCCATGGACTAATGGACTTTATCAAGTTCTACACGTGGTACAAATATAATCCCCCAGCTATTCTAATTTTTTTTCATACTGTGATGGGTTAATAATATTTTTTAGATTGTGACTAATAGCCCCCTACTGATGTTTGTAGTCATGTGATGTGAATAAGTGCTGTCAAAGGCTTTTAAGACCTCCTACCCTTAAGGCTACACACCTGTGTTCAATATAAGAGGGAACATTAAATCTAAGCCCCAATCGAGTCACAACCGTAAACTTGAAAGAGAGCCAAAAAACACAACCCAAATACAACGCAAGAAAAAAATATAGTTACATATTTATTGGGGAAGCTAACGATTCAATCCTCAAAGGATAATGATCTGGGAAAATTGAAACAATAGCAAACAAGTTGATATGCATAGCGAAAAGGAGGGGATATAAAAGGACGGTCTGGTCAGCTGCATGGCTATATGACTGCATGGCTCCCCAGATGGATATCGACACCGTGGTAGAAGTCTAGTCAATGGTACTGATACGGTGTGTATCATGTGAGTGCACATTTTTTATATTTTATGGTTTATGAATTTGTACCAGGTGATCTACACTATTGGTTGTTCCTTTATATGCTTCTAAGGATACATAAAAAAACAGATAAAACAGGGGAGCAAGGGGTTAATACTTGCAGGTACAAAAACTAGCAAATATTCGTAGATCTTAGTGATAATCACCCTCCTGATAAGGGATGATAGGGGTGATGGTAATAATAATAGACTTACACGGCCCTGTGTAAGCGTGGGTACACAATGGTATCTTTGATATATCCTCCAAATAGTCCCAAGGGGAGGAGGAGGGGTAATGGTGGTAATGGTAGTAATATCAAAATACTTACACGGTCCTGTGTAAGTAAAGAGGTGGTAAAGTGGTCTGTGGGGTTCAGCTTAACCCTTCCAAGATGTAGACCAAAATCAAGGCACCAATAAAAGTTCTTTCAATGAGAACTGCAGTCAGGACTCCCCTCTCAGGTGCTTGGGGTTAGACAGTCCTTCTTATACTCCCCGATCCAGCAGTTCAGGGGTTGAGTGAGGCACGGTGTCAGTATAGAGTTTTAAACAGAATATTTATTAGATTAAAACAGCCGCACAGATAAACACAAAGATAGCACTCACATAAAATAATCTTCTTTAGGCTTTTCTCCGTATGCCAGTGGAACTCTCTAGCCGCAAGGGCTGCTCAGCTTCCACGTCCGGAGTGCAGGGAGATGACGCGCCTCTGCTCGGGAGCAAGCTGTGGCGGTCTTCTAACCCACCAAGAGGTAGGAAAAGTCCGACCAAAAGCAGCAATATTCCTCCAGGATACTTATAAAACACATGTATGGGAGAGAAATCTCTGTGGGAGTCAACAGCATCCAAGATGAAAGTAATGCACCTGATCAACTGTGGTTGCAGCATGCAGCTTCTTCCACCATCTAAGGATACAGCAAGACAGCTAAAATGGTGTTGACATTAATCATTTGATGGCATGATGGCATCCACATGCAGCAATGTCACTATGATCCTCACATCGCATTACGTTAGAACAGCAAACGGAAATGAAAATGACTGAACAATACAGCAATCATGGTTTTAAGAATAGAAACAAGAAAATAATAAATGGGAGGAAAAATGGCAAAACCCCAAGAAATCAGAAAACAGAACCAAGCCCCTTTATTAAAAAGGATGGGAACTTGAGAAACCATGCTATTTTCAGCTATGGGCACTCCCCCTCCCCACCCTCACTCCAGAGAAACTTACTAGTAAAGTAATCAATATTATTTCCTGATTTAAAAGACCTGTCAATAGGAAGCCACAACCAATGACATTGTAGCTTCCTATTGACCTATGTTTTGGTGGTCATTTTATTTCTCCTGGAGGGAGATTTCCACCTGGTAACCTCATCAAAAGTCTCTGGAACCCATGGTCGTCCGGGGCTGAAAATAGAAAGGCTCAACCCAGTTTACAGCAAGCTAAGAATTGAACTAAAAAACAACCTAAACTATACAGCGCTTAACCTACAACTAATACAAAGTGAGTGAGTGCTACACTAGTGAAAAATTTCAATTAAACCGTGCTACTACTCAATAATTAAATAAATACAATAATAGTGATACCTATTGTGATAACAATTGGTTAGAAGCTGCCAAGGTGCCCCATGAAGTAAGTTATCTCATCAACTTACATACAACAGGTTATAAAGACAAAACAGGGATACCTGGCGCTCAATAAACACACAGTTCATGAGATGTAACGTCCATAAGATGCAATAAAGTCCCTTGTGACACCCTCCCCTGGATAGTCCAAGTGTTGAGGAATGGAGATATGATGCTGGAGAATCCTCCTAGAAGAGATAAAACAAGCACACCATTGCGCGGTATCTCAGGACTATAACACACTTATGCAGAAAATGATAATGCCTACTTACAAAAAATCTCTAGTGCAGTGGAGAGAATCTGTGCTTTAACCGCTTCTTAGCTGCCAACACGAATCCCACGTGTAATCGTCTCCCTCCTGCGATCCAGTGCTGTCAGATGTTTTCATCAATGCTAGCAGTTGACCCCATGGAGAGATTGAAAGCACAAAATGGTATAGATTGCACAAACAATTTATTTAAAACGGCTAACACAGCCAATAAAATACTCACATAGCAAATGAGTATATGAACAACACTATAATTCCGTCCGCATCTTGCAGGGAATCCCCTTAGAGCCGAGGGTTAGGACCGGCGCTCCCACTGCCTCTCTACGGAGTACCTAAGGTATGCGGTCTTCCTGCCCTATGTGCTGTGTTCCGGCGCTCGTCCTGTGACGTCACTGAAAGTGCGCCTCCTACAACTCTGGAAACTCCCCTACCGACGGCACCACAGGAGTATGTTTTTAAACATTTGTAAATAACGATTACGCTGCATTGGGTATTTTACATTTTATGTTGTTATACAACAAGGGGTTAATAACGTCTTGGGGTATAAATATGGATCGTTTTGAGTAGCTCCTTATTCCTTTGGGAAAGTGACGTCCCTACGTCACGAAATGCGTTAGGATAGGAGGAGCTTTGTGGTGCGTCTGTAGGGCAGTTTCCAGAGTGTGTTTCCAGTTTGATATACAGTACTGTATCTAGGCCTTTGTTTAAATCTCTCGCTCATCTTTCCTCTTACACCCATTTATCAGACTGCGGAGATTTTTACTTGGCAAACTACAGTGTACTTGCAAACTTTTTAAAATGTTCAATTTGTCAAAAGTTAAAAAAACCTGGCAAATTTGGCAAGTTCGGAAACTTAGGTAAAAAGTTTGCTCGCCTCAACGTATGACAAATTAATGAGAAACATCTTTTCCACAGTAAATGTTACATTTAATAATATTACTATCAAGAAAATTATTTTGTTTAAAAATAGTGTTTTCAGATTTGAGGATTGCGTGTCTTCCAGTAAAAGATCACTAAATGTCATATGATTTCCAATGTCTTTTTAATGCCACAATATTGAAATTGTGGGTATTAGAGTAATACATTGGATTTTCATCCTCTAAAAGAAGAGCAAGATCTGCTTTGCAGAGATGAAAAAACATTTGGGATGCAGTTTAATCATTCTTGCCTGTTGTCAGTTCATAAAGTTTTCATTGGTAACTGCAAACATATTGTGCACGAGGGAGCTCTGGTGAAGTCATATTGCTGACATAACTACTTTTATTTTTTTATAATTCTCTTTTTTTTTATCACACTTTCTCATAAGCATGATGGAAAGCAAAAAGTAGATTGCAAATTATATGTAATATAATTTAATGGCATATTAGGAAATATATTGCTTTGCACTTGGCATGCCGTAACAATGTCATTTACAGAATCAAGACGCTACAGGAAGAATGAACAATTGTACTAAAACCAAAAATGTTTTAAAGAAGTGTAGAGTGTTTGATGCCAAAAGTGGATTCTTACCACCTCTTCTAATTTATTGGAGACTTGTATAATGATACTGAGTATGCCCACATGGATTTAACCTAGAGAAAATAGAATGAAAGTAGTGTAGCGGTCATGTAAAATGGCTACAGTCATCTCTCCTGCTGACAGTAAGGCCTGGTAAGTTGTGGGCATGCCAGCAGTAATTATGGAGGTTTGCCCTCACACCCTGGTGGGGTGCCCTGTGTATGGATGGGAGTAGTCACATGCTCTGACTCCATGGTTAGTGATGTCAGAGGTGTGTCAGCTTCCAGAGTGTACATAAGGCACAGCACTGTGTCTAAAAGTTAGATCTGCGTCCAGTTCTGCTAAGAGGAGGAGGAGTTCTGGCAGGAGTTCAAGTTCTAGTACTAGCTTGAGTTACTGAGAGTTCTAGTTATGTTATAGTAACTGAAGAGGAGACTGTGTCCAGGGACCTGGCACAGGGCAGTGATCCCTGCGGGGATAGGGAATCCCTATCTAAGGAGAGATACATCTTTTAAAGGGAGGCACTGACAGGACATGAGTGGCTAAGAATCTACTGCGAGGGGCAGCTAGCCCACTCAGGCAATAAAGATGTTCTCAATCACAAACCCTCTCGTGTACATGTGTGGAGTGAATGTACAGAGAGGAGCACCACGAAGGAGTTCCTCAACAGGATCATCCCCATGTGGACGCAGGGACCCTGATGAGGTGGAGGCGCTGCACTGGAACTAGGTGAGACTCAGCACACTACCTCAGCTGCCTGTCTGGACGGGTCCTCCCCCCACACCATCATGCGGGAGACTCAGAAGTCCTGTTGCCAACAGGTGCACCACCAGACACTACCACACTGTAATGGGGGCCGGTTAGACCACAGGGGCCAATGTGAGATTGGGTGGGTCAGGCCGGTTCACAAAACCCGTTACATTTGGAGGCGCTGCTGAGATCAGATCTGTCATCAGGACAGGCTCTAGCTAGGCACACTGGGAAACAGGGAGATAGTCTGCTGCCACTCTGTGCTGCGTAGGGACGGACCTAGGGGTGGTCAAGGGGCTGACGGGATATTGTCAGTTCGCAGGGATGACCTAGGGGCCTGAAAGGAGTGAGGGGTCTGGAGCCGGGCTATAGCTGACCGAGTCACTTTGAGGCAGTGCTAGTTGGTAGGACGCCAGAAGGGATAGCCTGTTAACTTGGTCAGGAATCCTGGAGAGGGTCTGCGCTAGGCTGACCAAGAGAGGTAGACGCCCCAAGTACTGCATGGCAGAGCCAGAGTACCTAGCCCATTCCAGACACTTACCATAGGGAGCACAGACTGGGAGGAAGGAGTCACAGCAGACACTGAGAGAGTGAGCCTAGCCTGAGGTAGTGCAACATGAGTCCAGCCTAGATCAGGTACACATGTGGTGGTGCATCTGAGCAATCTTTATTGTACTGATGTGGAGGCTGCCCCGCAGAGCGGAGCCCCATGTACGATAACTGTTACGAGAGAATGAAGGATCCGCGTGGTGTGGAGAACACAAAATGGCGACCAGAGGCTGATGGGGAAGGCACCAGTGGCGTGCGCCCCACTGAAGAGCAAACGGTCGCCGAGTTATCTTTAACCAGTCTGCTCTGGAGCGGAGCGAAGGCCGTGGCTGCCCCGTTTTTATCCTGTCTGGGACACCGAGGGGCCACCCTTGAAGAGTGTGAGGAAATTGTGATAATTGGGGGAGAACCCCGCGAGGAGAGCAACCAAACTGACTTTTTGGGCTTAAAAGCCAACCAAAATGGCGGTTCCCGCTTGCTAGGGAAACCGCATGGGACAGTCACAGAGAAAATGGCTGATGCAGAACTTGCAAGGAGCTGGCCGGGAATGGCGCGAACAGCAGAGCCCCGCCCTGATGGGGGGCATGGCACGAAAGCTACGGCTGCGCCAGCATGGACAGTGTGCTGAGTCAACCGCTTAGTCTATGGGACCCTCCACTGATTTCCACCAGGGGGAGTGACTTTCAACTATGGCCTGTGGGAATGCACCCACTGGGCCCAGGGACTGATATCCAGACGGCGCCACTACAAAAAGTAGTTCCGGCCGCGGAAATGATTTGCAAGAAAGAGGGATATTTTGCACGCAAAGCCGCTGCAAGGAGAAGGCGGGAACTAGCCGCGGGAAAAGAATCCAGCTCTGAGGAGGAAACTGGCGCGAAAACGCAGACCGCGCCCACCAGGACTGAGAGAGGCGCGGCCTTAATTAAGGGGCATGATATTCCCCTGTGGGATCCGCCCATAATTGCAACCCCTGGGGGCGGGTTTCAGCTATGTCAGCGGAAGGAGGAGCCGAAGCAGGAAGTGGCTGGCCCAGAAGCTTCTACCGGTCAGTCACGAGGAACCACTGACCTGGAGAGACCCACACTGAAAGTGGTCCCCACAAAGAGAATGGCCTGCCCCTCCGCTGTGGGAACTATGGTCTCCACCCAGCCCTACTCAGTACCCGGCGGGCTACTAGTAGTAAGGGTGGCTAACACTGAGACGGTGGTCGGGCTCTGCCTACAATGCGGGCTGCCCGGAGGCACTATCAATACGGTGGCACGTTGCCCACATTGCGGGACATTATATTTGTGGCCCATGCCCACATTCATACCTATCCAACCTGCTGACCCCCCGGGGGACACGGTTAAACGCTCCACCGAGTCCCCTGGCGCACTATGGGTCAACCGTGCGAGTCCCGGAGAAAGGGGACTGGAGTCGACTAAGTCGGCTGGGTCAGTATCGACCGAGGCGGTCGGGTCGCTCCCTGACCGCGCAGAGACAAGAATTTTGCCACGCTCGGTGACCCCGAGATCCGGGAAGGGAGATTACTCAGATGAGGACCTCCGTGAACTAGCGGTGGCGAAATCGGGATTCAAGAGGGACCCAGGACGGACGACACCCCGTGGGGTGAGTGGCAGCTGTCAGAAAGACAGAACGTCCCCCGCAGATCGGCGAGCCGAGAGACGGAGTCCCTCCGCCTCAGAACGTGGCGGCAACGGACGAGAGACGCCGGCACCCCTGCGGACTGGTAAGAGAAACAGCCCCATCACTTACCTTGTCCCGGCAGACAGCGCAGCGGAGGAAGGGCCGTGCCAGGCCCGAGGCGCACGTGGAGAGATGGCATCACTTCCGGTGAAGACGACGGCGGAGCGTCCGGATGTCGTCATCGAAGAAGAGATCCCGAATGGGGATCCGACTCGAGATGGCGGCGTTTCCGTTTCCGGGGAGGACATCACTTCTGGTGGCGACAGCGGAACCGCCGGGAACAAAGCAGCGACGCTTTGGCGATCGGGGGAATGTCCCCGATCACCTCCAAGGCCCAGAAGTTGGATGGGCGATCCGAGGACTGAGGAGGGTGAGATGTCCTCATTGGACCAGTCTACGGACAGCCAGGAACGGGTCGTAACCCCGTGGGGTCCTATTACTCGCCCCCATGCCCCATCCCATGGCCTAGATAAAACCCCTGCCCCTGTCACCTGTTCCACGGGATCCCCGCCTAGCCTGGAACTTATGGACACACCTTCGGGGGGGGAGGAGAGACGGACTGGGGAAAGACAGCGCAGTGGCGCTACGGAGGGCGATTCTAGGGGAGGGGGTGAGTTGAGAGTGGCCGCGGTAGGCCGGTGGTTGCCCCCTGCAGTTCCTGAACCGGTGAAAAAGGCCCCGGGAGCTTATCGGTGGTCAGTACCGCGATCTGAACGGTCGTCGGGGGTATTTTCCCTGGAAGATGATAGGGAGTCAGGGGGGTCACATAAATTCAGAGAGCACCGGTGGTGGGCCCCACTATTCGAAGGGTACTCCGCATGGATGGACCGTACTCGGTCCCTCATCCGGCGAGAAGATGTAGTGGATTACTGGTGGGCTGTGGGAGAGTTCACACCTGAGCAAAGGGATATAGAGTTGCAGGAGCGGTGGCTGCAGATTGAGCATAGGGAGATAGAACCCATGGGTCCTAGCTTCCTATCAGACCCCGTGGACCCTGATGAGCCCCTATCATGGGTGTTACCTGGGAGGGCCAGTAAGGCTGACCTGACCAGAATAAGTAGGGTAGAGTGGACCATAATGGCTCGGTATAAATCATCCCACGGGTTGGAGTACCGTATGTCCCTGAGCCTCTTATGGACGAAATAGAGGAAAACAGAGATAGGTGGCTTAGGGAGGCCATTGAAATGCATTTAGTAGGAAGAGGAAGTGCAGTAGTAGGGAAGAAGGCAGAGGTAAGGATAGAGCACTTAGTGCGTGTATGGGGCATTGGCAGAAACATTTATAAACACAGGGTGACATATAGGCCCGAGAGGGGACTGCCTAGGCACTATCACGTCACGGTCATAGACATGGGCGGTAGAGAGGTCAAGAAACCTGACCCAAGTCACTATTTTTAGGGGGTACTAACACATTACGCGGGTTCGTGGCTGCTGGTCGGGGCGGGCTTGGCGGAATGTACTGTAGACATTTTGTTATGATACCATGGAAATTTGTATGTGAAGTTAACCAATTATGTGTTGTATTTCAGTGCTTCCTGGAAAGGGGTATACAAATTTAGGTCCCAGCGAGGACGATGGGATTCACCAGGGTGAGAATGTAGCGGTCATGTAAAATGGCTACAGTCATCTCTCCTGCTGACAGTAAGGCCTGGTAAGTTGTGGGCATGCCAGCAGTAATTATGGATGTTTGCCCTCACACCCTGGTGGGGTGCCCTGTGTATGGATGGGAGTAGTCACATGCTCTGACTCCATGGTTAGTGATGTCAGAGGTGTGTCAGCTTCCAGAGTGTACATAAGGCACAGCACTGTGTCTAAAAGTTAGATCTGTGTCCAGTTCTGCTAAGAGGAGGAGGAGTTCTGGCAGGAGTTCAAGTTCTAGTACTAGCCTGAGTTACTGAGAGTTCTAGTTATGTTATAGTAACTGAAGAGGAGACTGTGTCCAGGGACCTGGCACAGGGCAGTGATCCCTGCGGGGATAGGGAATCCCTATCTAAGGAGAGATACACCTTTTAAAGGGAGGCACTGACAGGACATGAGTGGCTAAGAATCTACTGCGAGGGGCAGCTAGCCCACTCAGGCAATAAAGATGTTCTCAATCACAAACCCTCTCGTGTACATGTGTGGAGTGAATGTACAGAGAGGAGCACCACAAAGGAGTTCCTCAACAGGATCATCCCCATGCGGACGCAGGGACCCTGATGAGGTGGAGGCGCTGCACTGGAACTAGGTGAGACTCAGCACACTACCTCAGCTGCCTGTCTGGACGGGTCCTCCCCCCACACCATCATGCGGGAGACTCAGGAGTCCTGTTGCCAACAGGTGCACCACCAGACACTACCACACTGTAATGGGGGCCGGTTAGACCACAGGGGCCAATGTGAGATTGGGTGGGTCAGGCCGGTTCACAAAACCCGTTACAGTAGTCAAAATTAACAAATCAGTTCCATGCGTAAAATGTTTTAATGTAGTACTTTACTCTATGCACTTGTCCTCTAAACAATTGGTTCTCAAACTGTGATTGCTGGACCATGGTGGTCCTCAAACCATTTAGTGGTGGTCCTGCAATCCTTTGAAAATTGACTTAAGTCCTGTAGTCAGTCTGCGCAAAGTCTAATGTTCATATTCAATATTTTGAAATATATATAGCTGTGGTAGGTTTGGGCTATTATTCTGTCCTTCTTCTGTGCAATAATCCCTGGTAAGAGCAGGTTTGCCAGGAGTTAAGATGGGTTCTCCCCACTCACTGCAGATCAGTGAGGCAGAGAAAGCAGGGCAGTCAGGCCTGTGTCCAATAAGGGACAGGGGCGGGCTCTTGTTGTATCTGTCTTAATGATCTGCATTTCCTGTATTCTGCAGTCAGTTGCTCCTACCCTGAGAGGAGCTGAGTCTTACCTAACCAAGCTGTCAGGGACCTGGCAGGCTTGAGGCCCTCCCCCTGGGACAGGCTTGTAGACTGTTCCCACTACTCTGATAGGGGGTAGTGGAAGAGCTAGGCCTGCTTCCAGGCCCTGACTGGGAGTGAAAGGCCAGGGTCATTCTGAGAAGTACTGCTGTGTTACTGTGTTCCTGTACTGCTGTGTTACTGTGTTCCTGTACTGCTGTGTATTCTGTTCCAGTGAATGCTGTTGGTGCAATAAAGTGTTCCTGATTTATAAAGAAGCGGTTGTGAGACTTGAATCTCTCATCCCTGAGTGGGACGTTCTATTCCAGGGATTCCACCCCATATCCTGGGGCCTGCAATAGATGGAGGCACTGTCACCGTGAGTACGTACTGGGTATGTCCCCAGAAGCCTGTCCTGACCTTCCCCATAATACCATCAAGCGGGAGACTCAGGAGTCCTGTAAGCCAGCAGGTGCGCCACACTATTATGCCTTGTAACCAGAGCAGCATTTCCCCTAAGAGACCCTATTTGCGATTGGGTGGGGGAATACCCGTTACATATATATGAGATTTAACTATATTTATGGACAGAGTGAAGGTTAAGTATGGTTGTCCTTCAAACGCTTACTCAAATTGAAGATGTTCACAATGTGTAAAAGATTAAGAAACTTTTCCTAACCATAGTAATGCTGCCCAATACAAAAGGCCTTCCCCACACTGTAGGTTTTGGGTATTTCAAGAGGGCTAGAGAACCTGATGGTGTAAGAAGTTCTCGCTGAGAATAATAATAATTTTCAGGAGGGTCAGCTCCAACATTATTGGGTCCATTTCTTCAGTTCTTTTTATAAAATTAAAATGAATGGAGGATACAACTCATTTGATTAATCATTGCCTGAAATGTTGGTATTTTGTTTCCCCTCGCAGACTAATGGGGGGGAGGTAACAAAAAAAGGTTATTTCAGAGGGAAAACTATTGTATTTTTACTTTGGACAAAGCATTAAACTAAATTAAACTAACTAAATTTTTAGCTTATAAAGACAAAACAGGGATACCTGGCACTCAATAAACACACAAAAAGCGTGTTATTTCTATAGTGCAACACATCAACTTTGCATCAAAAAAATGTCACACTTTTTGGAAGACGTGTCAAAATGATTGGATCCGGTTAAAAATAGGCATAATGCCGCATTTTGCATATTAATGGCTATACATCAAGTTCTGATATCTATTGAAACAGTATTAATGTCAGAAATAACACCTTTTAATTATCACCTGCTCCAGGCTGACGTTATCTGTAGCTTTCATATGTACAGTGGCGACCAACTTTATTCTTACTTGGCTAGCTCCGCGAATTTCGGAATATCCCGGTGATGTGCGGTTTTGTATCGTTTTTCGTCCGGGATGTATTGCGTTATTTTCGCGGCTGTGATTTAAGCATTTTATTCCCGCTGGCTGCAATACTGCAATGCCGTGTAAAAACGCATGGGGGCGTTTGCGAGCTGTTGTCTTTGAAGCTGAGAAATTCATGAATTGTAATGCAGTATATACTGTATATATACAGTATATACTGTATAACAACAACCCCTATAACCCCTAACATACACATACAGTACTGTATATGCACATCAATGATACTATAGGCCGTCCCCTGGCGAGATGTGTTTGCAGCAGAGAGAGAACCGCTGCTCTCTCGGCGCAAACATCGGCACATTAAAAATTATTTAAAATACATTTTTATTCATAGTGTAGATGTGCAGGGGGTCTCCGGAGCTGAACCGCGTTGGTTTCAGGTCCGGTGACCCCATGCTTCCCGAGATACAGCCCCCTTTATGAGGTGCCGGTATCCCTCTGCATTTAAAGGTCCTGATCACGTGACCGCGGCATGTAAACAAAGCAGAGGGATACTGGCACCCACTAAAGGGGCCTGTATCTCGGGAAGCAGGGGGTCCCCGGACCTAAAACCAAAACATTTCTGCTCCGGAGACCCTCTGCACATGTACAGTATAAATAAAACACATTTATAAATAAACACTCGTTCCTTACCTTAGCGGCTATGTGCTATGGTAACGAAGCAGCATTTCTGTATTTTAATAATATTGTACAGTGAGCAGGGGGCTCCCTGAGCCAGAAATTAAAGCTCAAGGGACCCCCTGCTCCTGCACAATATTATTAAAAATACAGAAATGCTGCTTCTGTCACGGGGGACTCCTGTGGCGGGTAGGATCTCGGTGGCCGGAACAGCAGGAAGCGTAGTAGGGGTCACAATCAGAGGGTCCGAGGCAGGCGGCAGACAGCGCAGTCAGGAAACAAGCAGGGGTCCGAGGCAGGCGGCAGGTAGCAAAGTCAGGTAACAAGCAGGGGTCCGAGGCAGGCGGCAGGTAGGGAAGTCAGGTAACAAGCAAAGGTCGGAAACGAGGAGACTGGAACAGGACAGGCGGGGCGGGACAGGGACTGAGAACAGGGAGCAGGGACTGAGACCGGGGAGCAGGAATAACCAGGGACAAGCCAGATTACTAGCAAGGACCTTTACTGTGAACAGACTATGGTACAGGTACATAAACAGATCAGGATCAAGGACAGGCAAGTGCATGGGAGTCTGACTTGAAGCAAAGGCAAAACCAACAGACAGGAAGCAAGCTATAAGGACAGAGACAGGAGCAACAAGAAGACAGACAGACAGAGGAACCCAAAGCCAACAGAAGGCAGCAGCACACCCAGTGGACAAGGAAGCTATGGCTAGGCAGGAGGTCTAGGCAATCCTGACATTACTCCCCCCTCTCAAGAGCGTTCACCGGACGATCCTCCAGGCTCTTCCCGGAGGCCTTGATGAAAAGTGGACTCAAGGTGAACCACCTCTGGTGGTTTGTCAGCGGGCAGAGAGTACTCCACAGGTACATTGGGTGCTGCAAGGAACCTCCGAATGGATGCATGCAACCCAAAAGCAGGGGCAGAGACATCAGGAACGTGGGCAAAGACGGATGCAGCCTTTCTACATGAGATAGTGGGGACACAGAGTTCACTCTTCGTGGTCTCTTTTTGTGACCAATAAATCTCTTTATCCATAATCATTAGTGTTTCTCTTAATACTCTGATTTCGTCTTTGAGTTTCTGCTCCTTCAATCTCCAGTCAGCTCTATGCACCTCTCGGCTCAAGTCTTTCTCAGGCCCCGGCGAGTGACGATTGGACTCCAAGAGCAAAACTCGCAGGTCAGTTAAATTTCTCTCTTTCTTGAGCACATCTTGGCTGATCATGACAAACTGTCCAGAGGAATCGTGGGATTTCCTAGAAAGATCTTCTAGTTCCACTTCCAGCTTCTTATTGTCCTTCGCTAGTGAATCTACCTTCTTGTCTCCTGACTTGCATTTATTTTCTAGCGCATTTACTTGGGCCCGTAGTGTTTCGACATGGGAAGACATGGACAATGCTTCTTTGTCTCGCTTGCTGAGTTTGAGTTGTAGCTCTTCCATTGTCTGTTTCACTTTTATCCTTTCTTCAGAAATATCATTTGTTCCCATCTCTGGTATATGGACCTTGTCCTGCTGGTGGATCCCATTGGCTGAGCCTGAGTTTCCAGTGATCTGAGACTTATCCGAGCTGCTTCTCATGGCTTCCATTAGTTTCTCCACTTGGTGACCCTGATCCAAAGCAATTCGGAGGGCGTCTTCAGTGCTAACCAAGCGATGCAGTAACCGTAGAACTTCTGACGCAGTGGAAGGGTCTATTAGGGAGTAGCGCCTCTGATCTGATACCGATCTCTCTTTATCCTCCTTTTTGGCAAGCTGTGTCTTGAGCTCAGCGATCTGTGCCTGCAGCGCTGCGAACTGCTGAGATGTGAGTTCAGCTGCTAGCTTTAGCTCTTCCTCCAGCGAGGCTCTGGTTATGCTCAGTGTGGCCTTCAGCTCCTCATGCTGTTCTTTGGGGACACACTGGATACTCCAAAAATCTTGCAGCGTCTTTATTTTGTAGGCAGTCTGGAAACTTTCCTCCTGCAATACTCGCTGTCTCTATTCAGCATTCACCCATCTCTCCTTGGTGTCCTGCAGATGTGCACGCAGTTCTCGCAGCTGACTCTGCAGCATATTCTCTGCCTGTGTGCGCTGCTCCAGGGAGACACGTTCCTCTTGCAGCTCTCTCTCTGCATTCTGCAGTGCTGTCTGCACATCCAACTTTTCCTGGGCCAACTGCTTCTTCTCTCCTAATTCATGGAGTTTCTTATCTCCTTCACTGACCTGGACACAGAGATCCTTGTACTCTTGGGTTACAGTTTCAAACCTACTATTTAACTCTTCGGAGGCGTCTCTCATAGAACGTATCTCTGTTTTGAAGTAGCATCTCTCCTCCTGAACGACTTCCATCTCTTTTTTGAAGTAGCAAATCTCCTCCCGGGAGACTTTAAGCTCTGTATTAAGCCTTTCAATTTCCTTCATAGAGATTTCCAGGAATTCGTTACTCTTAGAAGCGAGGCGCCGATTCTCAGCAGAATCAGTATATGCCCCCTCCAGCTCACCTGACATGACATCCAAGTCACTCTCCAACTGGTGCTTTTCTTTTTCCTGGAGAACACACTTAGCAATTGCTGAGGATAGACAGCTCTGTAGTGCAGAATTAGTTTCTTGCTCCTCATCTAAACGTCCATAAAGACAATCAATCGCTTTCTGTGCAGCTTGAAGCGTCTGAGTAGGGGCATCTTTCTTCTCTTCTACTATTCTTGGGATACGTCTGTGAGTTGCCTTAAGCTGTTGCATATCTCTTTCATCAAATGCAGACTCTGAGGTTAAATTTTCATTCTTAATTCCTTCTGCAACTTCCACAGTAATGCCTCCCTTCTTTTTCTTCTTCTTCCTTGCTTTGAGAAGTTCTGAAGAATCAGAGGTACTGTGTTCACATTTACTGCTCAATACGGTTTGAATGGGAGCCATAATTAAACCACACTTCCCAAGACACCAGTAAAGAGGAAATGTGTTTTTAAAACAGAAGCATAGAATGAACAACAGGAATATTAAACACAGAGAGACACAAGATAGGAGAGCTGACCCTTTGAGACTTTAACATCAGTCACAGAGATTATAAATGCAAGGAAAACACATAGACAGAGAAACCTGCAGTTATATCTAAATCTTTTGGCATCAGGCGTAGGGATATCATATAGACAAAGAAAACCTGCAGTTACATCTAAATCTTTATGCATCAGGCGTAGGGATATCATATAGACAAAGAAAACCTGCAGTTACATCTAAATCTTTATGCATCAGGCGTAGGGATATCATATAGACAAAGAAAACCTGCAGTTGAATCTAAATCTTTATGCATCAGGCATAGGGATATCATATAGATAAAGAAAACCTGCAGTTGAATCTGAAACTTTTGATATCAGGCATAGAAATATCATAGGCAGCAGGAAACTAATACAGAGAAAACTTGTAGTTAGATCTAAAACTTTTGACATAGGAATATCAGACAGAGAACCCTGCAGTCAAATCTGAAACCTTTGACATCAGGCGTAGGGATATCATATGTTGCAGAGAAACAAACTTTAGGGGAACTTGCAGGTAAACCTGAAACCTTAGAACCAATCATATGAAAAACTACAGATTGCAGGAAAATATCACAGTATGCAGTAACAAAATAATAGAAGCACTCTTGTCTCTTGAAATGAGAACCCTGTGAACAGCAGTGTTCCAACCAGTGATGCAGAGACAAGCCTATCCAGGAAATGAAAAGTCAGAGTCTAAAAGGTGGCAACAGGTACTGCAAGGGTTAACCCAGGCACTGCACAAAAATAAAAATCTCAAAGAAAACTGCAATAGTCTCTTGCAGCAACAGTTCTAGTCTCAGAAAAAATGTTTTTTTGTTATGAACGCAATAATTCTTGCAGAACACTTAGCAGCAACAAAAAAAAACCTTTCAAAATCCTAACTTGGATTTCCAAAAAAGAAACGAAAGTACTTATCTTCAACCATGCGGATGTGGTCTGCTGCAGCAGGCAGGAAAGGGTGCAGGCAGAAGAAGAATCTGTTCCAGCGAGATCCAGAAGTGGCCTTTGCTTTCTATCACGGGGGACTCCTGTGGCGGGTAGGATCTCGGTGGCCGGAACAGCAGGAAGCGTAGTAGGGGTCACAATCAGAGGGTCCGAGGCAGGCGGCAGACAGCGCAGTCAGGAAACAAGCAGGGGTCCGAGGCAGGCGGCAGGTAGCAAAGTCAGGTAACAAGCAGGGGTCCGAGGCAGGCGGCAGGTAGCGAAGTCAGGTAACAAGCAGAGGTCGGCAACGAGGAGACTGGAACAGGACAGGCGGGGCGGGACAGGGACTGAGAACAGGGAGCAGGGACTGAGACCGGGGAGCAGGAATAACCAGGGACAAGCCAGATTACTAGCAAGGACCTTTACTGTGAACAGACTATGGTACAGGTACATAAACAGATCAGGATCAAGGACAGGCAAGTGCATGGGAGTCTGACTTGAAGCAAAGGCAAAACCAACAGACAGGAAGCAAGCTATAAGGACAGAGACAGGAGCAACAAGAAGACAGACAGACAGAGGAACCCAGAGCCAACAGAAGGCATCAGCACACCCAGTGGACAAGGAAGCTATGGCTAGGCAGGAGGTCTAGGCGATCCTGACAGCTTCATTACCATAGCTGATAGCCGCTAAGGCAATGAAGGGGTTAACCCACCGTGCCCGCTTTATTGTGGGTAGCGGGGTGGGTGAAGGGGGTATTTGGCCCTTGGTGTGAGTTTAGGACTTGCGTGGGGGTTGCGGGTGCACTTAACCCCTTCACGGCCGTAGCAGTTAATACCGCTACGGTCATGAAGGGGTTCACCCCTCCCGCTAGTCGGTGGGGGCAAGTAATGGTAAGTGAACTAAAGAAATGTATTTTATTTAACTTGTTAATTTTTTTAAAAGCTTTTTTAACATGTGTATTTTTTTTTGTGGTTTATCATTTCTTGCCACTGTATGTATGTATGTATATATGTCTAGAGAGATATATACATACAGGGTAAGAAATTATGTTGTTTTAAAAGCTTTCTTTCATGTGTTTTAATATAATTTGTCTATGCTGCTATGCTTTATTGTGTGTTTAAAGTATTTTAAAATTAGAAAGATGTAATTGTTGATATTGTATGCTTGTGTTCAGGGCTAGCCTTGGTTTTAAAGTTTGTATTCTGGTTGGTACTTATATTTTTTCACATGCTGAATTGTTCTGCGCGAGGCGTGAATTAGTTAATTGTTTCATTGTTCGGGATGGACTGTCAATTGTTTAGGGATGTAAATAATGATTGCTAATTGATTTTTGTTTACTTGATTGGTTAAAATAGTTGACTTGTTTGGAGGTACTGTACTGTATTTGTATTTAGCTTGCAATGATATTGTTCACATTCATTTGCAGAATGTATATGGTGCATAGATTTTATGCATCATTTATACAGTGTAAATGCAATGTATTGATTGGAATGTGAGGTGTTTCATTGGCATTTGATGATTTAGATTGTAAGATCAGTTAGGATTATTAAATGAAATTCATTGTAATGTAGTGTGTCTGTATGGAGAAGTGTTATTTGTAGTACAGTATGGTTTTGATAACCCTTCTACATTTATTTGTATATTGGTTCATCATGTGTGTGTGTATATATATATATATATATATATATATATATATATATATATATATATATATATATATATATAGTTGCATGATGAAGCAACTGTTCAAATTAATGGGTGAAGGGTGGGTATCGGGCCAGTGTGGCTTAACCCCTTAATTACCTTTGTGGTTATTATCCGATAAGGTGTTTAAGGGGTTAATTGATATATGAATGTAATTGCAATGTATTGGCTTTGTTATGGCAATGTATTTTGTGGACAAGACAAGAATGTTGCTGGCGACGGAGACTTCTTCTTGATGAGGTCAGTAGCACTTTATTATTTATTTGAATATGCTAGTTAATGTTTTTAATAATGGGCAATTAATCTATTATCCATATCTGGATAATAGTTATTTTGCACATTATTGTACTGTAGGTGTTGGGGGGGGGGGGGGGCGTGTAAGCAGCAATGTATTTTGTTCTGCTGGAAGGTTTAATAAAGCTTTGGTATTGTGTTCCTATGTTTTCCCACATCCAAGATGGCCACACTGCCTTTGGTACTTCCTTTTGCCTTTAGATCAGCACTGAGTCGCTCTGCGCATGCGCGATGATGCGCGCAGCATCATGACGTCATCAGGTTCCGATTTTTGGCGCGAAACGCCCACAGGTAAGAGGGTATATAA